>NW_017307569.1:308096-359174 GCF_000935625.1 Nanorana parkeri
CCCCCCCCCCCCCCCCCCCCAAAAAAAAGAAGAAAAGACAGTGAATATACAGCACAGACAATCATATGAAATACAGTACAGAGTACTGTATATAGCACTAACCCGCTGTATAAAGCACTAGCACCAGTTATCTTTCCCTACACTACAATCTATCTTTAACTCCAGCAAAACACTACATAAGGCTGTGGTGTAAGCAGCCTTATATAGTGTGGGGCTGGGATTTAGCTATGAGCCACGAGTTCATCTCACACCCATCTCTGCTCAGATTCAGTGTCTACACCTCCCACTGCTTCCAATACCATCTTGATGCTAACGAAACCCAAATATATCTATTCACTCCTCAGCTCACCCCTTCTGTCTCCTCACACATTAGATACATTTTGTTCCGAATAGAAATTCATCTGAATTTTCAGAAATGCGTACAAATGAATTTACGCATTACAGAAATAATGAAAAATTTGGATGTATCCAAATCTATGAATTTCCAAAAATTTGTATGAATTTCAATATAAGTATTTGTTTCTGCGGACTGTAAAAATCTTTTATTTTTTCTTTTTCTCTCTGTCATTTTGCTGCGACGAATGTTTGTTTGCAATTAACGAATATTCGTCTGAATCCCAAAATGAATTGACTTTCGGGCCTGAATCCCGCAAAACTAAACAAAAAATCCGAAATGAAACATTTTTTGCCGGCTTACATGTCTATCACACATCACTAATCTACTCACTGACATATCAACATGGAAGTTACACACCTCAAACTCAACCTGTCCAATACTGAGCGTATTTAATTTCCTCCTCCTGTCTACCCTCCCTCAACTTCTCCATGATCAACAGCACAACTGATCAACCCCTCCCATCAGGCCGGGGTGCTCGATCTTATCCTTGACTCTGACCACTCCTTTAAATCCCACATCCAATCACTGTACAAATCTTCCCGACTCAACTTCGGCAACATTTCTAAGACAATTAACAAATAACACCACAAAACTTCTAATTCACTCCTTTGTTATCTCTTGCCTAAACTGTGGCAGTGCCATCCTTGTTGGCCTACCACTACACAAACTATCTTCCTCCAGTCTATCATGAATGCAGCTGCTAGACTCACCCAGCTTACCAACCGTTCCGTGTCCACCACCCCTCTCTGCCAATCCCTCCACTGGCCACTCGCCCAACAAATAAAATTCAAAATACTAATAACTACATCACCAACCTTATCTCAAAATATCACCCAAACCGTCCCCTCTGCTCCTCTCAACACCTCCTGCTTTCTAGCTCCCTCATCAGCTCCTTCCATGCTCACTTCCAGGACTTCTCCAGAGCCTCTTCCATCTTCTGGAACTCCATACCCCAATCTGTCTGTTTATTAGGGTGTCTAAATGAGCATCAGAGAGCCTCCATCTACTGATCTTCTGGAACCTTAAGTGCCTGCTGTAATCAGCTATTGGAGTCAAGGTTTTATCCCCCCTTGGAGGGTTCAGCAGCCCAGAGTGGTTGTTGCAGCCGTGCATTTCACCACTCTGTGGGTGCACTGGACTCCTCCTCTGTGTTCCTAGCATCTAAGACAAGCTATATGCCTTCTGTGACTGTCTCCACTGAAGAAACAAATGTTGAGTCCAGTCATTCAAACTTGACCCCAAACAAACATTTTTTCCATCAGAATTTAATTGTTGTGTCTCAGTTAAAGATTTAAACTTGCTTCTTTTCCTGATCCCAATGGAGAAAAATAGCAGTAATAACTAAACTTTTCACCTATTGCAAAAAAGCCTATCTTTACAAATCAGAAATTCTTACCTGAATTAAGGAGAAGCACAATGAAACAGACCGATAGCGGTGCCAGTCCCATCTCTGGTTTCTATGCCACTCCAGTGCTGAATGACATTGGGTTCCTTGTTTCCATTAAACATTACCTTATATTACTGTAGAAAAAAATGCTATAGGATTTATAACCACATTCTCTCTGTTGGTATGAACAGGAGTAACCAGTGCTATATAAACAGATATGTTTTTCCCTTCTATTCTTCTTTACCAAGGATAATAGCATTTGTAATAGTGTACTTTCACTTTAAGAAGGAAAAAAGTGTATTTTGACGGCAGTACTGACTATCACTGACTTCAATCGACATTTGACACACACTAAAAAACTAATCACAACTGTAAAGTTAATTACTTTGGTGTTAACCAGTTTTCAATTTTCAATAATGGTATCAACAGTGTCTTATATGGGGCCTTATCAGCAGAGCTCATTTTCTTGGTTCCCTCTCCCCTCAGAGCTTTCACTACACCTAAAACATGAATCATCCCCCAGTTTTGGGGAACGACTAAGCTAATGATTCCTTCATTTGAGGATGAATGAGCTATTCCTTTAACGTTCTGCAGACTCTTCCTCTCGTCCATACCAAGGTACGGACATTCACTAACATGGATGGAAGGTAGAATAATTGGGCTACAAATGTGGTGACATCACTGCACTTGTTTTCTATTGAGAACTAAAAGTTCCTCTGCCGCTGATGGAACTTACTGGTAGTTACTCCACTCAAGATCCTGTTCTTGCATAGAATTGAATAGGTGGCTCCCCAAGTTAAGCTAGATGCCATCGAAGTGATTATTGGAAGTGATGCTTGGGTTTTTTTTGCAGCGTGTCTATTACAAAAAATAAAAACAGATATAGATGTATTGTGTTTGGGGAGATATTTTAATGGCTTTATTGGTTTGGGGTATCTGTTTTGTGTAGATAGGGCTACTTGCTTCCCCCACAACCATACAAACCACACCAACCATAACACCCGCCTCTGCTTTTTAGCACGAAATGCCACACCAAATCCCCCAATGCTACTGCCTCCAACTGGATTCCATTGGATAGCAGCACCGATGCCTCAGAGTCTTATTCTACCTTTCACACCGCCCAGTACTTCCCTGCCATCCAGCTCCCACCACCCTCAACTCTGAGCAACCTCTACAAGCACCACTGCCTCAGTATCCCACCTCCCAATCCTTAGCCCCCTCACCCAGCACCTCTTTATGCTCTCCGCTGCCTTGAAATTTAGCATGTCTCATATGGGATTCAAACTCACCTCTGCACAATGGACACCTTATCCAATGTGCCAACACCAGAGATGGTTGTGATGGCCTCCTAAAATTGGGACTTATTAGACATAGAATCCAGAGACACAATTTACAGCTACATTAAATCCCACACATAGTCGTCAGTAAAAAAAAAAAAATCCTATAAAAAAAGAAAGGAAACTTTTTTTTTTTTAAAGATTTGCTGACCTTAAGATATAAATTGCATTGGGTTTCTGAAGTTTCCAACAAGGAAGCAAATGTTTGACCAAATACTTTGAGGAATAGCCCTAGTAAGCATGCAGTTCCTTAGATTTGAACTCTAACCTCACATTTGCACAACTGATGCCCTATTTGCTGCTCCACCACCAGAGTAACTTGTGATGATCCCCCAAACTCTGGGCCTTATCAGACATACAAACTGGACAAACAACCTACAGCTACATCAAAACCATAAAGGGATGTAAAAAAAATCTAAACAAAAGAGGTAAGTCATGAAGACGCAGATGCTACCCTTAGAATACAAATTGCATTGGGTTGCTAAAAGTTTAATAAAATATGTTTGACTAAGTACTTTGGGCCATACACTGGATTTGAACTCCTGATCGCAAATTTACACAACTGGGCTATCGGGCAAAAAAAACAGACGTAATACCTACAGCTGGTTCAAAACCCACAAAAGGCACACATTCACAACATTGGCTTTTAGCAAAGAAATTTTAAGAAAAAAACCACATGCCCTGCAAAACCCACAATTATGCTTCCATTATTTCAGACTGAATTACCAGGTAAAGGGTGAGCACCATGGAAGGGAGGGGTAGCATTGTCCAGTAGGTAAAAGCAAACATGGGGCTGTGGTAGGTGACGCTACTTGCATAAGAAATTGGGGGTGGCTGAGAAAGGGGAAATGGCCATTTTTATTCCTTCTAAAGTCAGTTTACATAGTACAGGTGCAGGTTTTATGGCATACCTTAAGCATGTTATTTAATGGAATTGTGTATTTTTATTATTATCAAGCACAGAAACAGAGATTCAAGAGGAACATACCCATGTCTCTTTACTAAGTATTAGGGGGATGAGTTCTGGTTCAGCCAAACTTGAGTTCATTTGAACCCATAAAGTAGCCATTAGTGCCAGCCCCATCAACTGAGGCTGGGGTATCCCCTCCTCACAGCAGCACATAAACAAAGAGATGGGGTGCTGGTGACATAATTTACCATATTTTTTTACATGCAGCTGCGGGGTTGGGAATGCCCTGTCCACAGCAAATATCGTGAAAGAGCAAGCGATATAAATATAAATAGGTGTTATCTTAACTTGGCTGGCAAAGTGGATATACAGTATAAAGCTAAACTCTAGTTAGAACATTTCATGTAGGGATGCACCGATACCAAGTACCGTACTTGGTACAAGTATAAGTACAGACACTTCAGCTCCAAGAATAGATTAGAGAAAAATTCTAAAGTTAGGAGGCAGCTGTCATTTGTAAGGAGAACATGGAGCTCCTTGGATTTGTACAGATCTGTTTTGATATGTTTTGTATGATTTAGGTTTTTTTTTTAGTTTTTTTTACTTTATTGATAAATATAAATAAAGAGATACACCGATACCAGTTTTATGAGTACAAATACTTATACTTGCCAAAGTACTTACAAGTACTGATACATTTTTTTTTTGTTTAAACCGAATTAACAGCGCTAGTAGGTGAATCAAATAACCATATATTAGTGTTTGTGGACTATAAGTCATAAAAAGACCACATGAATGCAAGTACCGTTAATCAATGAAAAACACGGCACTGTACTAGTAAATGAACATTTCTCAGTGTGTAAAAATAAAGTGAATAAATCTACACAAATTGAAAAAGTCCTTCATTTTTTTTTAATAAGTTCTGTCACACTCACCACTGATGAAGAACGGGTCTTGAATTTGGGCTTGAAATATGCACCCATTAGTAATTTAAACAAGTTTGAAACATTTATAGACATCCAAAAATACATCAGGAAATTAAACATCAAAAAGTACTATGCGTCCTTACCTATCATACCTAAGACTACGAACTCTCCCATGATTAGGAAGTATATCCAAACCCCTCTAAAAAATCAATAAACTTTTAACCCTAAGGTAACAGGGAACCATTTTATTGAAGTTTTTAAAAACCTTGTGGAAGAGGATATAAAATCCTTAAGGTTCAACAATACCCGGAATAAAGCCTTCCTTAACAAAGGTCTGGAGGAATTAGAAAAGAGGAAAGAAATAGTGATTGGACCCGCAGACAAAGGGGGAGGAGTTGTGATTATGGACAAACAATATTATGTAAATAAGATGAATAACATACTCAATACTCCTGATAACTATAAAAAATTGAATACAAATCCGACTCCTAGGTGTAAGAAAGAATTGGAATTACTAATAAATGCTGCATATAAAAAAAATATTTTATCAAAGAAAGAAAATGAGTTTCTGATACCTTCTGCTAGTCGTATGCCCATGATTTATTTCCTTCCAAAATACATAAAAATATTGAAAATCCCCCGGGTAGACCCATCGTCAGTGGGATAGATTCCTTAACGGCGAGATTAGGGGAATACATCGATTATCACCTGCAACCACTAGTGGGACAAACTAAAGCGTTCCTAAAAGATACCAAGGACATTTTAAACATCCTAGAGGATATTAAGGTGAATGAAAAAAACGTTTTAGCAACGCATGCTGTAAATTAATAGGGGCTAGAATAAAGATTACCTCGTTTAGATCGACTACCAATAATAAAGAATATCAAATACAAATTTTTGTTTCTTGCCACAGTAAATATGTGACTATTAAGCTGCCCATGTGGCTTACAATATGTAGGAAGGACCACGAGGATGCTCAAGAAGAGACTTGAGGAGCATATAAATAATATAAAAAATGGCTTCACCAAACATAGTCTCTCACAACATTTCAAGTTGTTCCACAATAAAAATCCGAAACTTCTGAAGGTAACCGGGATTGATAAGGTTGAAAGCCACTGAAGGGGAACGAACCTGACTCGAAAAATTTCACAGAATGAATCGGAATGGATCTTTACATTGGATACAATGACCCCCAAGGGTCTAAATATCGATTTCGATTTGAACTGTTTTTTAAGTAATAAATAGTTTTACATTGGTTTTAAAGTCAATAATTGAAAGGATAATTAGCGACGGGATACCTGATTTTATATATATATTAGTTTCTTATAACAGTTCTTATATGTGCTTTTAGGCATTCCATTGTTAAATTTGTAATTTTATGTCAGATCAATATGTATTAAAATATGCAATAGTATTGGGGTGTATGAAGAATATGATATGATTGATTAAGATACTGGCATATAGAGATGACTTACCTTTACAAGTGAAAAAGAACTACTAACTCTTTACCTTTTACTTTGTATCTAATCTGTGTCTAATTTGTATCCAGCTTGAGGAGATGTGAAACAATCCCATTGCTAGTGAGACATCTAGTGGCCCATTGTTGTATTGACTCTGATGTACGCTATATAAACTGTGATTTGGTATGGAAAGACCAACCTGCATTTCCCCTGAGGACGTCGGTGGTGACGAAACGCGTAGGGGCGGGTCTAATATACCAAACACGTTTGTTTTCGGATCGGCCGAATGGGATTTTTTTAATTTTAAAGAAATTTTAAATAAACTATTTCTGGAACTATTACCCGATGAAAGAATTTTTCTTTGCATGACTGTGGGAATACTTTACACTGAGGACTGATGGTAAAGCACGAGATACGAAAGATGCCGCAGTAACGGTGTCCTATCAGACAAAACATTTGGGGCTGTCTGTTACAGCCGAACGTTTGTGGTGAGTACGCACTTTATTAGGGGGATGTATTGATCTTACAAACCCCAGTAAAGCACTACTCTACCGAACATTGGAAGGCTCTGCTACTTGGCTTTGAAGCGGAGCTGTTTATTACAGAGACTGTAGCTGTTTATATTCATTTTTTGTCAGCACAATTAATTGTCATTCATTATTTTCGTTTATACTTCTGTTTACTCACCAGCATTTTTTCAAGTATATGATTTGTCACCTAATGTTATCCATGCACATGAAGGTGTAAAAAAGTGAAGGACTTTTTTAATTTGTGTAGATTTATTCACTTTATTTTTACACACTGAGACAACTAGAAACACTTGGTTAAAAGTCACCTCCTAACCGTACACATGTTCATTTACCAGTACAGTGCCGTGTTTTTCATTGATTAACGGTACTTGCATTCATGTGGTCTTTTTATGACTTATAGTTCACAAACACGAATATATGGTTATTTGATTCACCTACTATCGCTGTTAATTCGGTTTAAACATCTTCAGACCCAGCGGTCTTTAATACAGCAGCTTGTATTTTATATCACAATCTTTATTGATTTATATTTATGTTTTGACACGATACACTAAAAATTCATCACATTGTCTGGACATTAAAAACTTTGCAGTATCTAATATAAGTAATGTGTTAAGGAAACACTATTCTTGTTTAAATCACTGCCACCTGTGTGAGATACAGCTAATTGAACTCCCAGCGCTGCTCATCTTGTTATATCACTGATACATTTTTGTTTATTGTCATGTGACAGTTTTTCTAAAACAATATCGACTAATGATTTCAGGAGCACCAGAGCCAGGTCCCAGCTGCAACTGCTGCAACCCTGGTAGTTCTCATGAAAATGCCAAGTATCGGCATTGGTACTCAAAAAATATCGGTGCATCCCTAATTTCATGCATATTGACAAAATGACATATAGGTTCTATCAATTAGTATTACTATCCCTAATTTATATAGTGGAATTAATATGAACAACTGCAAATTATTGATTTCATCACCACCCTGCCTTTATTTTCATAAAAAGGGTGTAAACCTCTAAAAAAATATATTCTATGTACAGAAAAAAATACAATTTCAGAATTACAACAGCTAGACAAGCAATATTTAATGCAAACATGCAAAATGTAATAGTAAAGCAAAATAAACATTTTACAAAATTAAAACTATGTAGTCTTGTACATATGTGGTACAGAGGTCAATCCTATTATCAATGAAATATTGACAATGTGCAAGTTGCATACAAAGTGCATATTAGAAGTAAAAATATATTTGATGGTATTGGTTTTTATCTTGCTTGTAGGTTAAAGTGCAATTTTAGCCAAAACCCCTTTTATAATATATAAAATATATAATTTGCATTTAGATTTTTATTGATGTGTCCCTGTTATTGAGAGTTCTCCTCACTTGCTGTCCATATGACACCTGGGACATTAGTATATGCTATACTTCCTGGTTCTGCTATCCAAAGTGCATGCTCTATATATTCATTTTCTTTGAGTACAGATACTCCTCGCTTAACGACTTACCTGTTTTGCGACCACTCGCACTTACGACCGTCCTCCGAGCGACCTCCGACCTCGCGCGTCAGCGCCAGTGCGACGTGTCGCCGGGGGAAGTGACGTCCTCCGTTCTTCACAGCGCGTCCCCGTGAGTATTTTCATTGCCCGATGTACAGTACACTGTTCAGTACTGTACATCGGCAACGCTATACAGTACTGTACTAATGCAGTACAGTACTGTATAGAGTTCCTCACTTAACGACCAATTCGTTTAACGACCTGGTCGTAGGAACGGAACTTGGTCGTTAAGTGAGGAATACCTGTATACACTAGAGGAATATATATGTATGTGTATTGCAAACCACATTTGTAATCTTAATACATTCCTGCAAGCAAAGTTTGAACCTTTGCCTAATGATTTACAGAAACTCTTGTTATATACAGTCAGGAGCAAAGTATAACAAGGAAGTACTGAATAATCAGGGAAATTCTGATCATGACAGCTTCATTCTGCTGGAATACAGAAAGTTATTTTTAACCCAAACTGAAAGTTTTTTTTCATCCAAGTCATTGCATATCGGTAAAAAAATAAGTCAAGGCAACTGGACTTGCTGTATTTTTCTTGAAGATGTTTCATTGGTCATGAAACCAGCTTTCTCAATTCAGAATGACCTGGAAAAAAATTATCTGGGAATAAATATGGTGAATGTTGCTCCAATTCACATAATGTTAATTGCAACCAGCATGGGGTCAAAGATCTCATTGAGGTAAGGTGTTGATTTAATTTGCATAATTGGAGCTAGGAGGTGTTATTAACCTGCCCTGAGAGAGGTGTTAAAACAGCATTGTATGTGGCAGACAATAGACAATAGATGTCTCACCCCCCCCCCACCTCTATTCAAGCCTGGCTTCTCCATCCCTGTCTGCTTTAAACCCAGCAATTCACTGAGGCAACAACTGGTTCACCCAGAAGACCCAACGCCAAAACACAAGATGAACAACATTGTGTATGCAGTCCAGTGCAGTGAGTGCTCAGAATTGTATGTCGATGAAACAAAACAGCAGCTACACTAGCGTATGGCACAGCATAGAAGAGCCAAACCCTCTGGCCACGATTCAGCAGTGTACCTACATCTAAAGGAAAAGTCACTCCTGTGAAGTACGCATCCTAGACTTGGAGGGGGACTGGTTTAAAAGTGGTGTGAAAGATGTCATTTACAGTATGTAAAAATGGAGAAGCCAAGATTGAATAGAGGTGGGGGGGGGGGGAGACATCTATTGTCTGCCACAGACAATGCTGTTTTAACACCTCTCTCGGGGCAGGTTAATAACACCTCCTAGCTCCAATTATGCAAATGCAATCAACACCTTACCTCCATGAGGTCTCTGACCCCATGCTGGTTGCGATAAATATGTGGATTGGAGCGAGATTCACCATATTTTTGGAAAAGTCATTCTGAATCGAGAACGCTGGTCGGATGACTAGCGGAAAGTCTTCAAAATAAGTTGCCTTGACTTATTTTTTTAAAGACAGAAGTTTCTTTTAACTGTGAACATAATAATTGTGTAAAATGTTTTAGTAATACTCAATTTGGACGCCACTGATGTGGATGTCATTTGCTGTAATGAAAAGCTGACCTCAAAAGAAAGTCATATAGCATCTAATGAGGAAGCATAGTACTTTCTTTCAAAACGTTTTGTGTCACAAGGGATAAGGAGTGCTCCATGTGTTCCCCCATGTGCTAGTAAAAAAGGAACTCCCACTGGATTCCACTGCGCCTAAAGGTTATTACTGATGGTCGAGGTACCAAAGGAAGAAG
Source organism: Nanorana parkeri (assembly GCF_000935625.1). Lineage (NCBI taxonomy): Eukaryota > Metazoa > Chordata > Amphibia > Anura > Dicroglossidae > Nanorana > Nanorana parkeri. The sequence continues at coordinate 318,345 of NW_017307569.1, forward strand.
GCTTCTAATAAGGGTGGCACACAAAAACCTCTAAAAGTAGGAGAACACTAGGGTTATGAAATAATATGTACTCTAGGTTCCCTTTATTTATTTTATCTTCTATCTTAGATCTCAATCCTTTGCCAGATGTTAAAAAATTGGGAGGAGAGGACAGTTAAGTTGTATGGGGTACACATATGACATGCTCACATATAAAGGATTTATAAGATTCCATCAATGTTATACGTATACACAATATATGCATTGTATAACTTGTAATACAAAGTTTATTACAATATATGTAATACAAAATAAATAGGCCTCTTATCTACTAAATGGAAAATAAGGATTTTCAGCACACCTTGGTATAGTGATAATCTTGAGCTTGAGTTACATAAAACAGCAGACATTACAGGCCTGTTGTTTTAAGTGAGTAAAGGACAAGATTATCACTATACCAAGGTGTACTGGTGAAGATCCTTATTTTCCTATGATTACATAGTGGTGCCATCCATCCATTCACTATAGCACCCCTTGTGAACTGTGGGCAAGCATGTGGTGTCTGCAATGCACCCAACTTGTTTTCCAATTACACTGTATACAGGTACACACATAATAATACTCACCAAATTAAAGATTCCATAGCAGACCAGACTAAAAATTGTGAATTGTTGACAGAGGCCCTAACCTTTCCCCATTTTGCAATCTAAATGTGTTTTTGGCATCATCTCTGTCCTTTATGCCATACTTGGCTCATTGCGAAACAAGATGTCTTAAACAATGGCAAAGAAAGATAAAACATAAAACTATTACACAGTGCGGAAATCACTTTCTTCTCACACAGTATGTCTTTGAAGTTTCTCATTCATCCAGGTCATGGTATATCTGTAAAAAAATAAGTCAAGGCAAATAGACTTCCTGTATTTTTCAAGAAAAATACCGCAAGTACAGATGCCTTGACTTACTTTTACAGATTTCTCACATAGTGGTAAAAAAATGATATAAACCCATACTTCACATGTAAATAAACCACAAAAATATAAATAAATCCACAGTATGTTTAGTGCCCATCTAAATGATATTAAAGCGGACCTTTACCCATATCTTTAGAAAGCAACAAACACACCTTTAGAAATGTTTAGTAATGGCAATCTAGAAACAGATAATTCTAGATCTTTGCATTCCTTATTTCTCTCTTCTTCCCCAGACTTTTGACATGTTTACTAAGGGCAGATTACTAGCTCTCCTTTTACTTCCTGGATTTCTAGCTAGAAGTACATCATGTGACTAGACATGCGACTATGCACATCATCTCAGGGAAGGAAAATGCCTTTCACTGAGATCTTATGAGATTACAGATGAGATTTCCCAGCAATGCTTTGCGCATGACAAGGCAATCCCAGTGTGCATTGCTTTGGGAAACTGAAGTCATTTTGTCATTTCAAAGCAGGAAGTGAATGCAGCACAATTGTCAGTATTTCAAAATCCTAGCATTTTACACCTGAGGTGTCTGTTATTAATAAGCATCATACATAGAGGGATGCATTGGTAGAATTTGATTTTTGTGTAAAGATCCGCTTTAAAGTGCAATCAAAAATTAATAGTGTATACTATGCATTAAATTACAAAAGTACAGAACAGTCATAAACCAAAGAAAGTCCACTCCAAATCCACATCAGTGTGGAATAAGTGAAAAGTGCTCTCCAATATGGCTGGTTGACCCACCCTTGGGTAACTTTCCACAATTCAAGCTCACCAGAAATATATAGTGATCCTGTTACAGCTAAACCATAGACAGCACTATCTTGTTTTCCCAGATGTGTCTCCTCCTTCCTCCCAATTATATTCCACCAGTAAAGTCCGCTGTTCCTCCACACTGGATCTCCACAGTACGTTTTTATATATTAATCCCTCAGCTCAATGAAGCTAAAAAAATACAAGCAAAAGCCACCCATTGTGTAAAAACATTTAAAACATCTTTATTAAAACATTAAATAAATTACACACATTAGAAAGTACAATGCCTGCTCCTCACATGAACTTCCGTGGGGAGCAGTGTCATCATGCCCCATCCCGGATTGATTGTGTTTTTTACTGTGTATATATTTATATTTTTTGTGGTTAATTTACACATGTAGTATAGGTCTACATATAAACGTTTTACCACTGTGTGAGAAGAAACTGATTTCAGCACAGTGGAATAGTTTTATATTTTGTGAAAAGCTAATAATTTGGTTTTTTTACGTCACTACTGCTGATTATATTGCTTCATTTATGGGATCTGAGATAGTGAGAATGCTGATTGTTTTATATTTATTGAATGCATGATAAAAGCCAGTCTTTTGTCAGATAATGCCAAAACCATGCTAGTACTCTGAGCTTAATGCATTAGAAAAACACCAAACATTCATAAACTACATTCTAAAAAAATAAAAACAAATGATTTGGGATCATGAATTATACAAAATGCTCACCATATCATAGCAAAAAGATCTCAGAAGCACATGTTACTAATTGTTATTGTTATAACCTTCCAGTCAACCCTCCTAGAGTGAAATCGTCATCATTTGGTCATCCTCAATTAAACCTACAGATTACAAAAGTTTAAAGCCACCCTCAAAGATTATAAATGTGATGGATGTATTAAAACATAATATCCTGGCAGCAAAACATCAGAGCAAAGCATCTTACCACCTTATTTCACTAAAGCATTTTCTGATGGTGTTTCTGTCAAATTACTAAACTGATGCATTTTTGCCTTTACTCAACCTTGCATTCTGGCCTATGTGAGAAGGAGAATGTGACTTGGTGTCAGGGATTGCACTATGCAATGACTCTGATACCTCTATTAGTGGTGCCACAGCCAATTAGCCATCAACAGAGCTGCCCCAGCAAGGCCACACTTCGTTTCGGTACCAAGATTGCTGCTAGACACTATTAGTTTTTGATCAGGATATGAATGATCACAGGATATGAATGATCACCCTGTGTGGTTGCTCATCATGTGATTACCACAGTAAGCTAATGATAGTAATCGCTTAAAACAGGGAAAGCTTGTTACTGTAGAAATCATTCCATGTTTTCAGTCACCCTGTGCAATCTCTAGTAATGAAAAGGACTAGGCTGCAGCTTTGGGAGAAAACCAGCATTCTGGTTTTTAGATAATCCAATCAGGTAGTCAAATGGAACGTTTGGAACGTTTGTGTCATCCTCCAGCTAGGTTTGTAAAAAATATTTTTTTTTCTACTTATTGAATACACTGGATACATTTGTAAATTTAGTGCTTTTATTAGGTCTATTTTAATCCTTAGTAAATCAAAGCCATTGAACTTGGATCATGCTATGGCATAAAGCCCAACCCCTGGAAATTGAAAATGTACACACTTTTCCCCACATCTTATGCATCAACCTTAACATATATATTTGGGGGTACTTAAAACAAGTTCATTGCAAGAGGTGGAATGGAGGCTATATGCATATGCATCCCTGTAGTATCAAAGTAAGCCTAGTATCAGAATTGTGCAGAAGAGGCTTCTCTAGTCGGTTAAGGTAACAGCAGATGGTGTTTGTACTGTGCAAAGCCCTTCAATGTGCGCCTTACTTTAAAAAGCTAGTTATAAATTGATTTGTGCGGTTGCCATTTCTGTTTAGCTTGCTGGATTTAGTGTGAGGATCGACTGGCAGTCTTTACCTGCCATTGTGAAGTTCCGGGCTTCTAATGTGTCCCTGTACCTTTTAGGGAGAATGGGCCATCTGCATTCAATTTTTCCATTGCTATATATGCTCCAAGATGGAGACTCTCCTAGATTATAGTTAGGACCACACTACACAGAGGAACCTTGATGAGGTAGTGTGGCTTCCACAACTAAAACCTCTGTTTAATGCAAATTGTTAGACAGTGAAATAATTTATTTTTTGGAAGGCTAGCTGGTAATTGTGCTGGTAAATGTGTGTGCTTGCTCTTAAAGGAGAACTATGGGGTTAAGGCTTTTCCCCATAGTTCTCATTAGTGTAATGGGAGGACACAAACTAGCGTCCTCCCGTCACCCGAAGCTCACAGTACCGTGAGCTACAGCTCGCGGTATACTGAGACGCCACAGTATACCGCAAGCTACTGCTCGCGGTGTACTGAGATGCCGCAGCTGAAGCGGATCCTGACAATTATGTCTGGATCCGCCCAGCTGCATGGGTGACAGCTGGCTCTGCCTATCTAGAGGCAGAGCCAGCTATACCCGCACCCTCCCCCGTCCGATCCGCCAGTCAGCGCTGGCGGATCGGAGCGGGGAGGGGGGAACCCAGCCCCTCCCCTGTCACGGCAGAGAGCTGTGACAGGATCGAGAGGTGAGCGAACGCCGGTATGTGTTCGCTCACTTCTCGATCTACTGAGCCGACCTGTGACAGTCTCATTGTCACAGGTTGGCTAGAACTATGAGGTGAGTGAAAAGCACTCACCTCATAGTTCTCCTTTAAGGTACCCATACACCTTACAACCATCGCAAGACTTTTGTCTTGCGATGGTTGTAAGCTAATTAAAAGCTCATACGATCTGCCCATCTTAGACAGGCAGATCGTACTTGCGATCATCGCAAGCCCGCCCCCGAGGGGAGGGCTTCCGATGACTGCAAACGGGCAGTGTGCATGTGCGCACAAAGGCCCGTTCGGCAATTGTCGAACAAGCAGGCCACTTCGAGGGAAGACGTGCGACCGTACAGTAGAAACGGTCGCGCGCCTTCCATACACTTTGCGATTATCGTACGATCGCGGGATTTCCTGCGATTCTCGTACGATAATCGTGCAGTGTATGGGCACCTTTTAGGTAGGACTTTACGGATTAAATGTCTATAATTACTGACAGGTTCATTTTAAATATTAATATGGATTCTAGATTGGGCATTTCTAAAATAATCCAGTCTGCAACTGGATTGTGAAATTGAAAAGTCTTTCTTTAGGGTGGGATTCCTCCTTAAAGGAGAACTATGGGGTTAAGGCTTTTCCCCATAGTTCTCCTTAGGGTAACGGGAGGACACAAACTAGCATCCTCCCGTCACCCAAAGCTCAGTATACCGCGAGCTAAAGCTCGCGGTATACTGAGATGCCGCAGCCGGAACGAATCCTGACAATTCTATCTGGATCCACCCAGCTGCGTGAGTGACAGCTGGCCCTGCCTATCTAGAGGCAAAGCCAGCTGTACCCGCCCCGTCCGTTCCGCCAGTCAGCGCTGGGGGATCAGACAGGGGAGGGGGAATCCCTGCAGGGAGCCGTAACAGTCACAGCTCTTTGCACGGATAGATCGGGGAGTGAGCGGCGGTATGTGTTCGCTCACTTCCCGATCCACTGAGCCGACCTGTGACAGTTTCATTGTAACAGGTCGGCTCAGATTATGAGGCTGAGTGAAAATCACTTGCCTCATAATTCTCCTTTAAGTTGATTTGTGAAATATTTATATTTAAATACATTATACAGGATGCATTTAAAGCAAACAGTATATGCAGGGCTTTACAAAATAAAGGTGACAGGCCAGTTACTTTACAATTCAATACAGAAGGGTTAGGAGGGTCCTGCTTGTGATAGCTTACAATCGAAAAGGAATGTTTTGTGTTTTTCATATACTATTTGTAGAAACTAATGTGTTTATAATAGGTTCATTTACTTACCTCATACTGTGATTTTGGTGTTGCAGCTGTTTTTTCTGTCTGTGAGAGTACATAGTAGATCGATTGTTATCTTGTTAGCATACATTGCACAGAATGTAATAAAAAAAGACATAGGGTGCCAGAAGGGCAAGTGTAGTGCCTCTTCATTGATAGGATGGGTTATTTGTGTGTGCACGATGAAGATAAAGTGTTACTTCACTTAAATGAACTAGAATGTATACAGAAGCTCCATGGGCAGCAGTATATGCTGAAGAGACTTGATGTCAGCCTTGGCGGCTGCGTGTCAGATGAGTAACAAGAACAGGAGAAGCACCTACTGCCTCTGGGTGAGATGAGTGGGAGGCAATGATCTGGTAGACTCTGTAGATGTAACAATCTTAAAATATGGTGGATTTTAGAAAACGTCAGAGTGATGCAAAATACAAAGAATGTTTTTCCCTTCACCCATTACCCTATAAATCACAGGTACATTCTGGGAGAACTTACTGCTATCGCAGGCAAGGTTCTTTCATAAATGTTCGCAGGTATAACATCTGCATTCTCATAAACTGGTCCCGGTCCCGGGGAGGATTCTGTGAAAATAAATCATGTGTCTCATGTTTCAACTTTTATGCTTTGTCTGATTGTTCTGAAGATGGACAAAAATGTTAGTGACACTAAACTCAGGAGTAAAATCTTACAAATCCCTTCAAATACCTTACCTAACTAAAAAGTTAGGCCTGAAGCAGATAAAAGTAAAATAGGCGGAGGGCTTACATGACTAAGTGAAGAGGGGAAACAAGGAATAAAGAGTTAAATAAGGAATATGTTAACAGGGCAGGGTCACTTACCAATTGGTCAGGTTCATAGTTCGGCCAAAGCCTTTGTGGTGGTCTGAGGAGGGTCTCATTGGCTTTAGTCAGAGATTGTCGGATATAGAGAACTTCAAACCCACCCAGTAATATGGTGTGGGTGGTCTGTTTACTGTCATAGCAGTGTTGGCGGTTTGGGGTCTTTTGAAGGTGGAAACAAAGAGGTGCTGGTGGTTAATATTTAGGGACCTGTCTTGGTATGGGTTCTCAAGTTATGTTGATATACAGGTGAAACTCGAATAATTAGAATATCGTGCAAAGTTCATTTATTTCACTAATGCAACTTAAAAGGTGAAACTAATATATGAGATAGACTCATTACATGCAAAGCAAGATCATTCAAGCCGTGATTTGTCATAATTGTGATGATTATGGCTTACAGCTCATGAAAACCCCAAGAACCCCAAATCCACAACCTCAAAAAAGTAGATTATTACATGCAATCAATAAAACAAGGATTGTACATAGAACAATATCGGACCTCTGAAAAGTACAAGCATGCATATGTACTCAGTACTTGGTTTGGGCCCCTTTTGCAGCACTTACTGCAATTACTTTTGCACGATATTCTAATTATTCAAGTTTCACCTGTATACTAGTTGAACAGGTAATTTAGATATGGATTTGTCTGCGGTCAATGTGCAGGTTGTGCACAAGGCAGTGTGGTGCGGCCGGGGGCCTAACAGAGTCAAGGGTTTCCACAGAGACACCATATCTGTTAATCATTTTGGTCTTAAAAAGACCTTAAAAACTCATGCTTGAATTTACAGTTCTGTCATGTTTAATATTTTGTATATAAAATGGCTGCTATGGCCATTTAATTCCATCAGAGGTGGCATCAAGGGAATTGGGACATCTGTTCTACATTAGTCATGTATCTTATTTGTGTATCACTCGGCTGTAGATCCTCAGCAAAGCAGTAAAGTAGCCACCGCCCCAAGCTCACTCCTGTAATGGACCATAATCTCATGTTTTGTTATCTAATTTGTATTTAAGGAACAAAAGTAGCCCCCCTCCAGAAGGAAGGACAGTGTTGGCACCAATTCAGAGATGATTTGAGGATCTACAGCTGACTGATACACAATTAAGATACATTTGTGTTGATAGGTAAGGTATTTGAAGTCATTTTTAAGATTGAACTCCTTAGTTTAGTGTCACTTTAAATATTTCACCATCATGGAGAAGGGTGTGCAATTAAGGAAGAATATTGCTAGAGTAACAGAAAAAGAGACAGCAAAAGGTAAAAAGTGCAGTTCAGCGATATAAACCTTAGGTTGATCTTACCAAAATTATAAAATACCCCTTTATGACTAATCTCAAACTGACTGACCTCCAAACCATAAGGAGCCTAACTTTTTACAATGTATGTCTCCTCGACATGTAAGAAAGTAGTAGATTATTAAATCTATTGACATCTAACAATAACTAAACTATCAATTTTGGTGGACTGACAATTCAACACTTTTCAGGTTGCCAGAAGAATTGGATGGGTGTCAATCTGTATCTTACAGCAATTCTGTGACTGGGGGCAAGACAACAACCTGCTTCAGGTATGAAGTGCAGGCACGTAGAGGTGGACCTCCATACCTTGGCGTCATGACTGCCTTCACCATCCATTAAGTATTGTCCCCTTTTTGAAACCAGCAGCCACATGTTATTCCACAACTGTTGGCCTGGCAACCCTTACCTAGCTGCAAATGTCACTTTTTTTAAGTACTTTGCCAATACTAGTTATGTGACTCCATATGTTTAATGTACACAGATGCTTGGCTTCAGCTAAAGGACAGCAAGGTTCATCAGTAATCCTGGCAGCAATACTTACATCCAAATCTTTACACAGAGGGTAGTGTAAGCCACATTATACCACAGTACACACATTCCGAGACATTGTTTATAAAACATACAATATATACACATTATCAAACCATTGTATAAATATAAGCTTATTCAAAATATCTGATCCTAGCTATTCTTTCCATGTTATAAAAATTCCAAATAAAAAAAGGGTAGTTTACTTCCTGAGCATTTTTGGAGTGTTTTGCATACAGTCTCTGTCTGCTTAAAGGGTATCAGGATGGATGAGAGTGAGCGCTATATGGAATGGGGCACATACAAGGGGGAATACTAAATGCTGGTGTTAAGTTGGTCACACATGTTACAATTTGATCTTACACTTTTATGCCTAAATAGAGCAAGGGCCTAGATAGTTTTGGTGAATCTTAAAGATTATCTATGGTCAGAAACTAAAAATAAATCTGTATTTCTTTATTGAATTTCCACACGTTCTATTCCATTGCTAATAACCACATCCATCTAGAAGTTTATAAACTTACTTATTGAAGATGCCCATAGAAAGTACTAGACATGTGCACTGCCAAAAAATTTGTTTAGTTTCGTTTCGTTTTAAATTCGGATTTGTGTTATTTCATTTTTCAGGATTCGGGTGTGAAAGTCAAATCGGATTCGGGATTCGGACGAAATTCGGTAGCGTTAGTACGAACGTTCGTTTCCTGTTCTTATTCGTTTCTTATTCGTTTCGTTCGTTCGTTTGCAGTAAAAGTGACATTTGAGGGGGAAAAAATATTTTTCTCCTTCTCTAATGTCACTTTGCTCCAACGAACGAAACGAATAAGAAACAAATAAGAACAGAAAACGAAACGAACGTTTGTACTAACGCTACCGAATTTCGGAAATGGAAATTCGGATTCGTTTGCATTCGTTATGTCTGTAATTCGGAATTCGGATACATCCGAATGTCCGAATTTCCGAAAATTCGTCCAAATTTCGATTCGGAACGAAACTAATTGCACATGTCTAGAAAGTACTTCCTCAATGTACAATTTCACTTGGCCCTTCCTACACTATCACCAGTGCACTTCCTTGTGTCACTACTGTAGCCAAGCCTGCTGTCTGAACAACTCAACGTCTAAACAATGCCACATCATTGCTTGCTGGAAGCAGTGCATGCTGGGAGATGTAGTCTTGATAAATTGAGACTGCATCACATTAAGCAGCAGGGAAGGCCACAAAGCACACTGGGAATCCAGGAAGGTGATGAAAGTGATGGGCAGATGGAAGGCAGTACTCACTACATAAAAGGGATTTTTTTTTCAAGTAAGCTTTGATTGCATTATAAGAAACCACTCTAGTATGTATTCCTATTACAATGCTGATGTTGTAACAGAATAGGATATGCTGGGACTTTACAACTCCTTTAAGAAAGATTGTATAGCTTTGGTAGAATCAGATTGGAATGTATATGGCTAAAATTTAGAATACAAGATCATAGACCAATACAACTTACTTTTTCTTCGATATATGTAGAACCCAGCTGGGATGCCGATAAGGATAACTCCAAATAATACTCCAATCACAATTCCAGCTATCGCTCCACCACTAAGTCCTGTTGATTGAAGAACACAAACAAGCTTGGAGTGTGTTGTGCATGAGAAGCAAATATGTACTAAATGTTAGAATACATATGTACCATTCTTAATTGGGGTAATCAATGTGAATTGGTAACTTTTTAAAGGAAACCTTTGCTACAAGAAACATGTCTGTTGCCATTGCTGACTTCTCTCCGAATCATTGACTGAAGAAACTTATTTAAAGAAGATTTTACATGTTGCATGCTTTTTCCAAGTCAGTGACTAAATAAAAATGGCCAGCTCATGCAAGGTGCTCAAAGTATATATGCATAAGCGAAGCACAGTGAAAGCAATACTTTATAGGAGAACTATCAGGAGAGTAAATCGTAATCTTCCCAATAGTCTGAGCCAGCGTGCGACACTGTAGGTGTCACACGCCGTCTCTATAGCTCGAGAACTGAGCGATCACAAAATGCTGATCGCTCAGCTCATGGCTTCTCCCTGCAGAGAGCAGGGATTCTCCCCTCCTTGTTCCTCCAGGGCTCATTGGGACAGACAGGGAAGGGAGCGAGCACATCTGGCTCCATAGAGGCAGAGCCAGCTCTCAATCAGGCAGTGGGTGGTATTGCCCGATTCAGGTATTGCCTCAATCAGGTGGCGGGGTGGATCCCAACAATATAGTTAGTATCTTTCCCAACTGCAATGTGGCTCTGCGCTGCCAGCACATAGCAGGCAGTATCTTGCTATATGCTGACTTTGGGTCACAGAAGGACATTAGTAAATATATTCCTGTTACCCAAAAGAGAACTAAAGCCAAAAAAGGTTTGGCTATAAGTTTTCTTTTATTTCTGACCTCCTGCTATCCTTAGTTAATTTAATAATAGTAATGGCAGTGCTTTTTTTTACTGTCTATTGAAGTCGACAGTCAGCCAGTTACTAAACACCTCCACCTCTCTACCAGCCTATAATGTGACGCTGAAACATTTTTTTTCTTTTCAGTGACAACGCTGATGTTAGGACATATTTTACTACACTCTAACTTTTCAATTTGTTAAGGTGTGCCACAGGCTCACAACCTTTGGCAATATTTCACCGCATACTAACACCAATATATTTGTTTTGGTGCACTGTTATAAGACCTGCCTCTACTCCACACCATCCCACCAGGAGGCCCACTGATTTACAAAAGTCCCCAGGTATGTGGATGATTGAGCAAAGGTTATATTGAGGTACAGAATGCAGATAGAAGCAGGAAACTAAAAGTTTAATCAGGACAGTTAATGACAGCCCACAGATTTCTTTCAGTACAGGTTTCCTTTGAAGGAGGGAACAGGAGGACACAGATTCAGGTATCATTATATAAGGAATGCACAGCTTCATTAAATTGGGTTTTATTTCTGCTGGGAGTCGGATTTAATCCAACCTACCGTGTTCAGCCACAGTGACAGTGATGCTGAAGAGGAAGCTCTGACTACCAATAACATTCTCTTCTCTGCATACATATTTTCCAGCATCCTCCACAGTCACATCCTGAATCTGAAGCCTGGAGCTAGAAGTGGTGCCTTCCACTGAGAATTTCCCATTAGTTTGGATAGAGACAGGTTCTGGATTGAGGCGATACCAGCTGAAGTTTGCAGGCAGTCCAGGTTCCAGGGTTACTGTCAGGACAAATGTTGTTCCAACTTTTGCTGTAGTGATGGTATTGTTGTTATGTCCTGGGACCTCTGGACCCGCTGATGAAAGAAACAAACACATCCCATTATGACCCAACAGCATTGTTAACATTCGTCCAAAGCTTGTTGTAGATAGTAAATGAAGATCAGGTGTAGCTTAGACTAGGCATGCAAATACAATTTTTTTTACTTTTACTTTACTGCTATATAATAAAACCTGATTGCATTAGTTGAGAATAAAGCTGGCTAATGGCTATACACCTATAGATTATAATCTGATTGGATGCAGGCATTGATAAGGTGTTTTGAGAGCCAGCGGTGCTGACTAGCAAGATACTGAAGCTTGGCCCAGTGGAAGATTCCTCCATCCACACAGTTTAGCGTAGCACAGCATAATCACCTCCTCCTTGTCACTACGACCAACTGTTACTATTTGTGATAAAAGAAAGCGCTAGGTAAGCTCCGAACTAACTTCTCAGTCATTACACTCATCTAGGACTCCACTCTATGCCCCTATGTGACTGTTCTGAGCCAATACCCAGGCAACAGCACTGCCACATGGGAGATAAATGCATAACATTGTACTCTATTCCTGAAAATTCAAGCATTTCTCTTCATGTCTGGTGACTGAACAGAACAAAGAGGACAAGAACAGAACAAGGGGGAATATATGCTCTTAAAAAGGGGGCATGCTAAATGATTGTGTTACTTTGCCCTGCATGCGTAAAGGGTCAGTCTAAGCTGAAGGAACAAGAGTTGTGAAAATCTAGCTTTTTGCTGTAGGATTAATTAGACGGATGTGTCTGCTGAAGCCAAGTGGCTGTCTTCTCAAAATCATGCACAACTTTGGAATTCTGCTTAATGGCTTGGCATATAGTAAAATGAAAGAAATGTTGGATTTGTATGAATTAATGTTTTGGATGAAGGACATGTGTAAAAGCGCTCGGAGGATATTTTTTTTTTCGTTTCTTTTTTTGGTGTTTTTTGCTTTTTTGCAGTGACAAGTTTGGATTTCCCATAACTTTCTCTATTTGAGAAAACAGTCACCAACAGCGAGGATAAAACTAAAAAAAAATTGTGTCATTGATAATTAATACTCACTAGACTATCTCTGGAGAATGTCCCTTAACTTAAAGGTGTATTTGATAAAGCTGTGAAAATGATTGATTTAATGCCAGTGAATGTTTAGTGCAAGTCAGGTATTTAAAAGAAGAAGATACACATGTAATGAAAGTTTAGTGAATGTCAAGTTTACTGCTTTATAAATTTTCCCCTAAGTGTTCAAAGTAGTATACAGTATATGCTTGGATTTACTCACTCAAGGCCAGGCAAATGTTGAAGCTAATGCTACTGACTTGGAAAGTTCAAAATTTGTTATTCCAAAAAAGTGTAAAGGTCTCAAAAAGAGGAATTTTTTAGGCTTGGCATAATGACATTATCAAACTTAGCCCTTAAAAATGCTGTTTTACCCAGAGTTTAAGAACAAACCAGTACCAGGGCCGTCTTTAATAAATAAGTGGACCCTGGGCAAGATTTTGCTGATGGGCCCCCACAACCCGCCCACCCCAATTACCTGCCCCCCACTTCCTGACCCAGACCCCCCGTATCCATTGACATCACCTTCCCCCAAAACTAAAAACAATATATGTGTGTGTATAGCAGGGATCCCAACCTAAAAGAAGCAATTTCAGGGAGGTGCCCTTCTCATTTCAGGGAGGTGCCTTCTGCCCCCCCACCCCAACCGCAGGGGGGGGGAGAGAGAGCACCCCCCTGAAATTATGGCAGATAGCAGAGGAAGCAATAGCTTCTTTGCTTTCTGCAGGTTTTTTGTTTTTTTTTAGTATTCTGACAGCTGCTGCTGTCAGAATAATAATTAAAAGAAAACAGCATAGGAATGAGTAGTTAGATTCCTATTAGCTATTTCAATTTGCAATATCCAATAGCAAGCTGGCTATTGCACCCGCCCTCTACGGCTGTCAATCACCAGAAGAGGACCTGATGGAGAACTTCAGGTCCCCCTCTGCTGATTGACAGCAGCAGTGGGCGGGTGCAATGACTAGTTTTCTATTGGCTAATGAAAAGTAAAATAGCTAATAGCTCCGATGTCAGAAAAAAAAAACCAGCAGGGAAAGGTTTACTCTGCTCGATTGTAAAGAAAGTGTTCCTCTCCCGAGCAGCCGGGAGCCGCTAACTAATAGCGGGAGACTCCCGGAGCGTCCGGGAGAGTCGGGATGTCTGGTATAGACTCAGGACTCTGCACCACAATAAACTCAGGACTCTGCAATGCAATGGAGTCTACATTACATATTTTTGACCCATAAGTCTATATTATATGTAGAATGCATATGTTGAAAATGCTATGCACCATGCAGCAAGTGTTCGGGTCCATGCAATATAAATGCAATATGGATTTTACTAATTTAACCACATACTGGTACATTTATTCTGAACAATTTTTTAAAATCATACAATACGATTTAAATTAAAAATCTTATTGTATGATTTATAAGGTAGTAGAGAACAAATGTAGCACCACATGGTTATATCAGTAAAATCGGTAGTGCATTTACATTGCATGCCCCCAAACACTTGCTGCATAGTGCGTTGCATTTTTAACAAATGCCTCTGTGTATATTATATATAGAATGCATATGTTACAAATGCAGTACACCCTGCAGCAAGTGTGCGGGGTCATGTAATGTAAAAGCAATAACGATTTTACTAATATAACCATGTATTGGTACCAGGGGGCATAACTAGAAATCACAGGGCCCCATAGCAAAATTTTGTATGGGGCCCTGTGATTTCTAGTTACACCCCTTGCAGAGTCCACCTGAGAATGACCCTGCAGAGCCCACCATAGACTGTCTTTAGTGCGCTCTGCAGGGTCTCAGGTGGGCCGGTCACACCCCTGCACACCTCTTACCTGTCAGCCCCAATCCGCTGTCAGCTTCCTCCACTGCTGGGCCCCGCCTCCTCCACCTCCATGGTCGCCAGTGGGGCCCGTCTCCTCCTCTACCGGGCCCTGCCTCCTCCCCCACTGCCGACGCTGGCTTCCTCCACCGCAGCTGCTGGCTGTTACTAACTCAGCAGCGGCTGTGAGGAGGAACGCGCCGCTGCACAGATCACTGACAGGTTGTCAGTGAACTGAACAGCGGCGCATTCCTCCTTACAGACGCCAGTGACAGCCAGCAGCGGTCTATGCCATAATGACCCAGGCAGCCCGCACGGCATCAGGGGGCCCCTTTGTTCCTCATCCTGGCTGGGCCCCCCTGTGCCCCAGGCCCCATAGCTGCCTCCTGGGTCGCAATGGCAATAGTTCCACCACTGGTTGGTACATTTGTTCTATATTACTTGATAAATCATACAATACGATTTTTATTTAAATCTAATTGTATGATTTATCAGGTAGTACAGAACACGGATAAATTAGTAAAATCTGTATTGCAATTACACAGCATATTACTAAACACATGGACTGAATATACATTTCAGCACATGTTTAGTGATATGCCTGTAAATACAACACACCCCAGAATCTTCCTCACCAGTCCTGCTCCCAGACCCCAGCCTGTGTGCTAAAGACAAATGTAAAGTTAAATACAGATAAAGAAAATGATGGTAACTGTTTGTTTTTTTTCAGATTTACCTGTGCTGTCTGGCTGTACCCTCCCCCCTCCTTCTCCTCTGTGCCTGCCAGATCTCTGTGACAGGCATCGGGGGAGGAGATCACAGCAGGAGACACACACACGGACGGACGGTCACTTCACAGGCTGGCTGCACTGAGAACGGATGTCCGTTCTGTCTCCCCACCGGCTCACACACACAGCTCATTTTCTGTTTGCCGCTGGGTGTGAAAGGGACAGCTGCTTTGGGCCCCTGTACGTTATGGGGCCCAGGGCAAGTGCCCCTTATGCCCTGCGGTAAAGACGGCCCTGATACCCATGACCAGAAACAAACCTGGAGGAGAGAATCATATGCTTTACACACTTTGAAACTCACCGAATGTCACTGTGCATTGAGATGTTCTTCCCAGTTGATCTCCAAGGCAGGTGAGATTTGATCCTTGGAAATTACCACCTACGGACACCTCCCTGGTTACATTGTCTGTTCCATTCTGTCTTTCTCCACTGTAGATCAGGGACACGTTAGCGGCTGGACGTCCTCCTGACCAGGAACAGCCAAGTTTAACATTCTGACCAACGGGTTCTACAGTGCAATTGATGGGTTTTTCTGGATTCCCTATAAAATGTAAAATGATGTCAACTCAGCTAGCTTTGCCAAAGGGACACAGTCAGCAAAGAAGAAAAAAAACATATTTTTTATGTCTTGTTGTGGGAGAGTTCTCCTTATTTCCTGTTTGGTAAAACATTGTCAACACAACACAAAGTTAATGGAAATCTCTCTAACAGAGCCCAGGAAAAACAGGAAAAACCCAACATTGATTCTAACTCTTCCCTACTTTATCCAAAACTAAAAACAAAACATTTGGCTGGACATACACTAAACTTTAGTATTGTCATCACTTGGCCCTTCAAACATACAGTATATGTTTAGAGACTTATTTCATGTGTTAGACATTTTAATTTTTTTTACTTTGCTGAGTGCATTCCCTTACAACAACAGCCTGGTACCCCCATGGCTGGAAGGCCACAAGTGTACAGGTTTTCCTTTAGAGGTCTTAAAGCTGGACCCAAGGGGGATCTATAAAAAACACCAAATGCAGGTATGTAGTCAGTGGAAATAATTAAATGTATTAATTGCAATTAGTGTAAGTACCTGATTTTTACTTTTTACTAGCTATGCATGCACCACTCAGTGTACAGAAGAAAAAATAAATCACTGAATGTCAATAGGACATCAATGTCAATCTGTCTTATAAAGCCTGATGATCAGCAATTTCTTTTTCATGGTTTTAATTCCACTTTAAGGCAAACACTGCAACAATAACTCAAATGATGTACTAGTGTAATTACTGCATACTGCAGGATTTCAAGGGCCTAGCTTCCATGGTTTGAGGTAGAATAAAAATCTTTTTTGATGTCACCAGTATACAAAATATCTTATCCACTTTGGGCGTCTTTACACAAGTTTCCTTTTTGACCTGAATGGGCAGCACTAAATTTACTAATAAGGTAAATATGAAAATATAGATAAAAACAACTACTCACAGACCAAGTTGAGGGTCAGGGCATTGCTGGTGTTACTGCCGAGCCGATTAGACGCTTCACAGGTGAAAGGTCCTGCGTCATTCCTAGAGACGGGGCTGATGAGGAGATTGGAGTGTGGAGGAGAATCGCCTCCTGATATGTGATACCGCGGATCCCAGGGTAATGATAATGACGCTCCATTCAGTTTCCAGAAGAAGGTGACATTCGATCCATCAGAAGAGCAACGGAAAGACACGGAATCCTCTCCAGCCCAGATGTATGATCCTGATGCGTTACTGGTCAGTGTCACTGCTGAGACTGGAACTGCAATTCAGAACAGTGAGCAGGCAACTAAGGTGTTAGAACTCTAAACTGGTTACAAATGTATATAATATATACAATATAATTGTATATAATACAAGTAAACTTAAGAATAATATTTGAACAAAAGTTTACCAGATTTGATGTTGGTATTGCTACATATAAATGTTTGGCCACAGCTACATACATATTAGCAACAAATGGTATGTTGGCTGTATAGCAAGGTAACCAAAAACTAGAATTGTGAAGAGGTATTTTATTTCGAAATGTAGTACAAACATAAATGGGGGGGAGCTTTTTTCGAACATATGTCTCACACAGAAACCGAATGGACATTCCATGCTATTCACTTGGCTCCTTTCTCCCTGTATGATGAATTTGAACAGTTTGTTATAATTATAGTATAATTTAAAAATAACTACCTGTTTTATTTTTGTTTTTTTTTAGTCTTATAATTTTGATGTTTGTGGCTTTATATGAACAAGTTACTTTACATATACCATTGTAAGCTGTAGAAATGTTGTAAAATGTAAATTGATCCTGTAGTGATGGAGTTAATTAGATAGATGATCAACCTCCCAATAAATGAATAGGACATGATTTTTTAAAAAAAGAGACTGACAACACATTGTTATTTGATACTAGTGATGTCACAGTCACATAACCTGCTGGGAGGTTGAACCGCCAACATCCTGTGACCCTTTTCCACAGCCAAAACAGGTTCAGTTCTACCCAAAGCAAAGCCATCACTATTGTGGTAGAGGTGAAAGTGCTGCATAGGACCTTTTTCCACTTGGAAAGAAGACCATCTGACATGACCTGTCTGGAACTGGAAGAGCTTGTATGTATTTTGAACTAAATGCATTGTAAAAACTGGAAAGAATGATTCATCTGTGGTTATTCAGCAACAAAATTCATTACAGACATTTTGCATAACCTGGGAACATTCTAACTTTAAAGCGACAAAAATATAAGAACTTCCTACCAGTACAGCTGATTTGGTTATTACTATAAGAGAGATACCAGAAATAATGGAGACTGTTTTTTAAATTTGGTGTAAAAATAAACAAAAATAATATATATTTCCTGGCTCCCTCCTCATGTCAGCCTCTGATGGGTCATCTCCGCCCTCTTGACCCCCCACAGGACCACCCTCACATCATTTAAAAGGGGTCCTTACCCAGTGACCGGTGTTCTTTTTTTGTCCTCACTCCGGCCATTTTTTTGGCTGGAGTTACTTCTTTGTGTATAGGGACAGCTGCTCTTTCTCATTAAAATATATTTTTGCAGTTCTTCTGGTTTTGTTTGTTTTTGGGGGCTGTTCCCTCCCTATTCATTGCTTTTAAATCCCATCGTAGGCTGGCAGGAGGAGGGAGCGGAAAATTTTATACTTACCTTTCAGTAATTTTCCTTTCCTGGCTGCTCCTCATGTCAGCCGCAATTCCCCCCCCCCCCTTTTGTTGGCCGTCGCGAGTGAGTTAAATATAGAACGCCGGTCACTGGGTAAGGACCCATTTTAAATGCTGTAAGGGTCCTGTGGGGGGTCAAGAGGGCGGAGCTGACCCATCGTAGGCTGACATGAGGAGGAGCCAGGAAAGGAAAATTACCGAAAGGTAAGTATACAATGTTCCGTAATATATACATATATATTGTATACATACATACATACACACACATACATATATACATACAAGCACACACAAGAGGGGAGGCCAATAAGTTCTTACCCTCACCATGATCTAGATGTGCTAGGGATCTGAAATGTTGCAGTTCTTTAGGTGGATATCTTAGTAATATGCATGCCAAATTGTTTTTGTAGGTTATGGTGAATTATAGTTAGAGCCAAGAGAAATGGAGTAGGTGTCATGCCGGACAAAGATATATATATATATCCATCTCACAATGAAGGGAAATGCACCTGATTCAGATATGGCGGGTGCTGTGGTGCAACCGTGCAGCGCTCCAATATAGATTTATTCAAAAGAATTTGTTTCAGGCCACAATGGAGCCCTTTCTCAGGCGGGAAAACACTAAGTTACAAAAATGTAAGGATATTTACTGTATATAAATGGGAAACAGAAATATAAACAGAACCTGATAAATCTAGACTTTTAAGAAAAATCACAAGGCACAGTAAGATAGAATCACTCATTGAATAATGTGAAACCTTGCACCACTATTCCAATCAAGTCAAGCAGCAGCTGAAATCTGTGTGATCAGATAGAATATATGATTTTTTATGATTTTAGAATCACTCATTGATGATACAAAGTGATTAAAGCATATCATCCACCTCTCCTAAGAGACCTAAATAAAGGAAACATGTACATATAGACAAGAGTGTTATGTGTGATCACCATATAAGTCATATACAACACCATAATCCAGCAAATGGAACCAATATTAAAAACACACACATAGCATATTGATGTTGATTTATTGACAGAACAAAATGTAAATCCAGATCCAAATTTAAGCCCTGGAGTGGAGGGAGGGCAAGGCTACGGGGATCGGCCTAGCAGTCAGGTGGGATTAAGGCTCGGGTGAGTATCTTCTATATTCGGGTCGCCAGACAAAAATGAGCAGTTAATCATTGCAGTTACGGTGGTAGCCGCACTACAAAGGTTAACTTAAAATTCCTGGAGATGTAAAAAATGTCGGCCACATTTAACAAGTTTATCATGAACAGAATATTTATGTGTGGATATAATTTTATTATTTTTAGTTTGAATTATTTGGCTGTATAAATATCCTTGTATTGTATTTTTATAATTTATTATGTGGTTCCTGCTGGATGAAGGACTGAATTGTGGCCCAAAACTGCTGGATACCAGCATTATGAAAGACAGCATGGGTTTCAAGGCAAACGTGTCCTACCACAGCACCGTTTTATTTAATCTCACTTGCTGTGGGTTCCGGAATTGCCTCCTTATGTGTAGGTGGTCACATAATGTTGTTGCCTGAAAAGAGTGTTTGGGATGTGCTTCCACCGAACACATGGCAGTCTCTGTGGACTTTTTTAAAGAGAACTTTGGGTAGGGCAAAATACTGTCCTCAAAATTTTGGACCATATTGTGTCACAAAGATTTAGTCACATAATATATTTGTTGTCATGATTTATATATGACTACAGAATAAAGGGTAAGTCATCAATGGCAGCATTACCGCTCAAAAAGAAGCTTCAATGGCTGGTGTTTGAGAAAGCACTCTGTCTAGCACGAAACACATCAAAAAAAAATAGGTTGTCCCTGCTGGCTGTTTATTAAAGGAAGAGTATGTCACTCATAACATGTTTCTTTCTTTTCTGTGTTCTGTTCTATAAAAATATTAGGGCCAGTTTACTTTTCTGAGGTGCATTAAGTGTTGCAGAGTGTGTTAACATGTATTGTGTTAAGACAGCCCATTAAAAAAAACGAGTGGGTGCCAATGCACCTTAACATGGTAAAAAAATTGAACAGCAAACTAAAAGCGCCAAAGACAACCGCTCCTCCAAAGGGATTAGTATAAATGCATGCTGCAGGATGCTGCCCCACTTCAGCCAGGGAGACTGCTGTGGTGTCTGGAAGAAAGCACAAAAGAGATGGGCGCCTTCCCTAGTGCAGATGAGTTTTATTCAAGTACAGGCAACACAGTTAAAATAGTACTCACAAACAGTCCTCAGATAAAAAGCCTTAGGACCAAGAACCAGGATAAGGCAGGTGGAAGTTATGACAGAACAGTTCCTATGTGCCAATAGCCAGCGTTAACCTGCCTTATCCTTGTTCTTGGTCCTAAGGCTATTTATCTGAGGACTGTTTGTGAGTACTATTTTTTTTTTTGTTGAATATATTTTTATTGTTTTGTTTCCATAAATGTACATTTAGACAAACATTCAAACATTAGTTTCACATTATCTCTTAATTTTAATAATTATTTATAGCTCTAATTAAGATAACTACAACTTTCACCCACTTCCAATATCCATCACTAGTCATCCATCATATTTTACTTCCTCTTTCACTCTCTTCTCCATTCTAACTCCCATTCTTATGGTTTCTACTTAAACCTTGTTCCTTCCTCCCCACTTTCCTTATTTATTGTGATCCTACTTTCATTGTGTATCCTAACTACTATTTAATTACCTACTTTCCTATACCCTTCTACTTCTTCTAAATATACCACGTGTCCTCACTTCGTACTATTTTTTTGCCTGTACTTGAATAAAACTAATCTGCACTAGGGAAGGCACCCCTCTCTTTATTGGTAAAAAAAATTGTACATGTTGCAGCATGCTACAATACAGGTGTGTTGCCTTAGTGTGTTGGGGTGCCATTCAAAATGAATGGAACCGCAACACAGTAAGTCATCGTACTTGCATTACCATGTGTTGTGGTTATGTGAAGGACAAAAAGAATGTTTCTACTTTGTCGTTGTTAATGTGCCTGGACCTGTGTGGAAGGAAGTAGATGGTGCATTTAGGATCCTCTCCAGGTTTAGTCATGTCTCTATGATTAAGACCAACAGGTGAAGGCTGAGGATCGGCGTGGGGACTGAATTTGTATTTATCATTGCTTCGGTATTCAATCAATGATTTTATTCTGGTGGAGTCCCAGTGAAGTGCTGCTTTTGTTGGAATGTTGCAATACAGAGAACATTTCTACAACAGAGAACTATAAATGGTCCCTGAGCAAATGCAACTTTGTTCTTCTTGCTATAACAAATGCCTATGGAATCCATTCCCCAAGTATGATAGTTGCAAGTGAAAAAAAATTAAGTACATACCATTAATATACAAGAACATACAAGTCCTTTGGAAGCCATTAGTTAATACTTACAGGCCAGATTAAATTTTACTCCGTTGCTGGTCTCATTGTTTATCTAGTTTGTGGCTGTACAGGTGAATGTTCCGTTGTCTTTAGCAATGATGGGGCTGATTATGAGGACAATGTTGTTTTGGGTGAGGTGGTATTGGGGGTCCTGAGGTAGTGGGGCCCCTTGCAGGCTCCAGGAGTAACTGACATTTGTACTGAATCTAGTCCTGGCCAGACCAACCCCGAAATATTACTGGTTAATTTCACGTCAGATACCGGAACTGTCAAACAATGAACCAGTCACATTACATCATACAGATATCTACTTGCTTTTGTTTTTATTAATCATTTTTATGACACAATGCTTATTGATTAAGAGAAGTCTATATGTAAAAATACACATGTGTGAACTAGGTTATATGTAAAAGTATTTATCCCATACACTCCTTTCTCTCATTCATTCTCCATCTTCTTGGGACAGAAAGGAGCAGCTTTAAAGTGTATTTCCACTTCTGCATCCGAACTGGGATACATCTACTTTATATGTGTGTTACACATTCGCATTCACTTAGCATGTTTAAAAAAAAAATATTTAAGCATGTCTGCTTACATTTTAAGTGCTTTTTACTTGCTTAAAAACCCTACCTAGCTTCCTCCGTATGCAATATTGAGGAGGGGACTATAGGAAGTTATGTCTACTGTAACAGCACCTGTCTGTACTGTGTTGGCTGATTTCATTATCAGTAGAATGTCTCTTACCTGATACACTCAGCTGCAGGGTGTTGCTGTTGTTGGAGCTCACAGGGTTCTGGATGGTGCAAATGTAGCTTCCACTGTCACTCTCTGTGACTGACTGGAAGTAGAGGTTGGAATCCCTGCAGGTCACATGGGGCTCAGCGCAAATGTTCTTCCCATTACGGTAAAAGTTATAAGTAGTGACAGTCTGACTTCCAGCATCACAATGGAGAGACACATAGGTGCCATTGATGAGACCATCAGCACTGACATTGCTACTGAGGACAGGAGTGCTGAGAACATCTGGAAATGAAAAGAAGTTATAAGTAGTGTAGCGTTCATTGACCCCCCCAGAGGCCGGAAGTGAACCCCAAAAGGCAGGAAAAGCTGACATTTCACTCTCAGGGGCAGATCTTTAGCCAGTGAAGGGACATGTGATCAATTAATTGGGCTCCAGTCATGTTAAGTGCCTTTTTGAATGCTTTATTAAGGAATAGAGGGTATAGGGCTTCAGACATCCATAGCAAAAATAGATCAGACTCCAGACTCACCAATCCCTTAATATTTCTGCACTGAGGAAGTTTGAAGAGAACAGGCTGATACTGTGGAATAGAGCAACAGCTGAATGGGGATGTGCATGAGATCTTCCATAGGGAGAGATGAGAGACACAAGACATTCCCGAGGTCCATATTAGCTCCTGGTGCCTCCATTAGTCATAAGATATCTCTGGTTCTCCTCTCCAGATAATTCCAGACCCTTCCTGGGTCCACATGTGGACCCCTCCTGGCTTGAGGCCTAGTCAGTTTCTCCAACACTGCACATGCCATCTCCCAGGCCAAGCCTGAAGATGGACTACCCTTGCACGTAACTATTCCTTGAGTATTTATGCACTTCTTCAGCATGCACCACCGGCAATGAAACTCCTAGTGATTGTCTGGTGAGGCATAGACACTCCTGATGTTCACGTATTGGCTACCCCACTCTGTAGCAGGGTCACACCCCACTCAACAGCAGGTACACTCAACAGCACACCAGGAATGAACCAAATAATAACTATAAATCAGACAGACTGTAATTACAGTACTAGCAAAGCTAAATTTCTAGTAGCCACTCCACTGATGGTGGCAGGAACTACACTAGCAAAATCTTAGACTGAGAAACATAGCAAATAACCTTTTTAATAAAGATGTGAAAGTCCTATACATCTGCTCTGCAAAAGCCACTTAAACATAAGAAACAAAGATTCAAAAGCATTGACAGTTGCTGGAGGCTGGAATCACACTAACACTGTTCCTGCCAGCGACAAAGGTACTCAGAATCTAATGTAATGAGAGCATTGTCTTTTGCATGGAGATAATGCAGTGATAACGAATACACTTAGAATTTTACACGCTGCAATTTAACGTTTAGGAAGTAAAAAACAATTCCATTAAAAACTATTTTGCAACTGTAGCCCTTATATATATGCTGCTACGGAAATAACTAGTATTCAGATTGTAAATAGTTAATTGACCTTGCGCAGTGTCATACAGAGACTTGTGGGAGTTGCAGTGCAGCAACTGGGACAAGCCATGCTGTGTGAGATCGTAGATACTGCAATTCCCAGGAGGCTATGCTTGGAGAGGAGGGGTGAATCTGGACTGGGGTTGCTGAGCGTGATTAGCCCAAGAGAGCCCTGTGAAGGAGACAGAGCTGTGTGGCTGCCGTTGATGCAAGGGAGCAATAGACCCTGCGTGTGCTGTCTAAGAGAGTGTAAGCAGACTGGAGAGACTTCAGCCTGGTCTACTGCGTTCGTTGGTGTGGGGCACAGCATTACTGATACAGCGGGGATATCACGGCCTGTACTAAAAGGCCGAGCCTTTGTAGCGGGGGATATAATAAGGCCCAGCTATCCGCGGGACACCTGAAGGCGTTTATAGAGAAAGTTCCTCAGCATCTTCCTGTGACCAGAGATCATCTTAAGGGGACAATGGATGACTTCAGGAAAGCATAGGTGTTGGCTCAAGAGAAAGGGGACGCCCGTCTCTTGCTGATGGGCATTACAGCTGCAAGACTGACCTGGGAAGTGGTGAGAGGTCTTTGGCCATTTGTGTTATTTCTGCAATTCAGTTACTAACACAGCATGGGCCCAAGCGATGGCTAGTCTGGACTATTGTTACTGACCAGTAGTTTAGAGAGTTGGAGAGTAATTGGGACATTAGCAATTAAGTGCTCAAAGTCAAAGATAGCCTCCGAGATAGTTCAGTACTGCACATCTCAGCATACAGATAGCCGTGGCTGCTCAGTGTCTGACTACTCACGGTATATCGCTGAACATTGTTTCGTCAGTTATTGTGTTTCGTTTATGCAATGCTTGATAAATGTGTGTATATACTGTATATATATATATATTCTGCTTAGTAGAGCTGTTTACAAAACTCTGAGGTGTGTTGGTGTGCTGTGGATCCTGTATTGGGTGGTACATTTTGGCTTGGGGACAGAAATACAGAAATACCCAGGTTATACTGGTGGCTCCTTCGGGGGTGAGCACTATACAACCTCGTTCAAAAATCAGTAACCTTCAGCATGTTAGGGCCCCCAAAAATAGTGCCTTTCAGCAGGAAAAGTTAAGAGATTGAGGAGAGCTGGTCTCATGATCCAGTGAAGTAATTTCATACTGAGGCAGCTCTTGGGTACCTAGAGAGCCTTGATGGGGCCCCCCACAAAGTTTTTATGAAAATGCATGCATGTTCAATATAAAAAAGTGGTTTTGTAATCAATAAAGTTAAAGCTGAACTTCAGGAGCAAAAATTTTCATTTAAATATAGTCCTCATTAGCCAAAAGGGATCTAAATCTACCTTATGGGTACAAAATGCTTTTGCAAACCCATTTATTGCCTTATAAATGTTGGAAATGCAACAGAATATACTGTAATTATCTTTTGAGCTGTAGATGGCACTGTAGTGTTATCTATGGCATATACAGGAAGTGCTCTCTGTATGCTGTATAATTCTGCATTCACATATATTTTTCTAAGCAAGTAAAACTTAATTCTGCATTCCTCAAGATCTCAGTGCCTCATCTAAACACATAACCAACAATAAAAAGTAGCAGTGACATAATTACTGTGCTGTATGCAGAGGTCAGAGCTGTGGGAGGGGCCCAGCAGGCCCCACCCAGTTCAGCCTGCATCCAGAATACTACAGGAGG
Source organism: Nanorana parkeri (assembly GCF_000935625.1). Classification (NCBI taxonomy): domain Eukaryota; kingdom Metazoa; phylum Chordata; class Amphibia; order Anura; family Dicroglossidae; genus Nanorana; species Nanorana parkeri. The sequence goes on from NW_017307569.1 coordinate 344,057, forward strand.
GGGCAGAGTCGAGACCAGTCACCTTGCACAAGGAAAGAAAGCAGCAGTGACCAGTCTTTATTACAGGAAGTTCCTGCACAAACTTTCACACTGGATTACTGCACAGATCTGGAAAAAAATACACAAAGATTCAAGTGAGAATACTCATGACTACTGTATTTACGCAATATTTGCTCTTGAAATTCAACTTTAACTATATGTATACAAATGTATAAAACATTGAAGCATGGAAATGTATATTTTTCCAAAAAGTATAATAGATGGGATTTGTTATAGTACAGAATATCTAATACGTAAATTATCATGCATTAGGGATGCACTGATATTGTTTTTTCAGTATCAAGTATGAGTATTTCCGCTAATATAGAGCTGGCTTCCTAGGCAATCATGAAGCCGGGGGTCAGGTAATGACACAGCACTTGCCTTGCTGATTGACCCGGAAGCCGTCTCCATGCTGTTAGACTTGCTTAATGCTGCTTGGCCGGGAAGCTGCCTTCCAGCCAATCAGCATTAAGCTTGCCAAACAGCAGGGAGCAAGCTTCCCGGCCAATAAGAAAGCCGGGAGGCGGGTCATTACCGACTGACATTACCATGAAAGACATCTACCAAAACAAGTAAATGTTTTTTAAAAAATGCCATTTGGCTGGAAGCAGTGATTTCAATATCACTTAAAGGGCAACATTAAAAATGGCCAAATAAAAAGCATGAGGGATGGCCTGAACCTGCCTGTGAAGGGGGTGCATCTGTGTGATATATACAATCCAGTACAGCAAAACCAACATTTCCCCCTAGAAAAATGCTATTTAAACTGCTGGCAAATGATAGCTTCTGGCTGCTTCATTTCTGTTGTCAACACAGTGCTGGGGTTTCTCTTCATCTATAGCAGACCTTTATCCTAGATGACATTTTGCTATGTTAAGGGAGATCCCCAAAACAATTTGTGGTCCCCCCTCCTATTAACAGCAGGCTCTATAGTCAATAGACAACCTGGTATTGGCTATGAAATCTGCCTACAGCTTGCTGTCAATCACAAGGAGTGAGGACCTAGTGGGCAAACTAGCCTGTCACAGTTCCCCAGTGCCACACCCACTCATAGCTAAATGTGAACAAAGAAGTGTGTATACACATTGTCCTTGACCAAACATGGATATGCCCATGTTTGGTCACTGACATCACCAGCTATACCACACCCCTTTGTTTATATTCAGCTGAGGGGACTGGAATGGTCATTCTGCATTAGTCTTCTGTCGGGTCCGGACGTGTCCATTGGTCGGTGAGTGCCGTGCTTGCTGAGGATCTGCATTGCACATGGAAGCGATCTGGTGGCTTTTCAGCCACCAAATTACTTCCACCTACCAATTAAGTTAAAAAAAAAAAAGTAAAATTATAAAAAAAATTTAATGCCCCAAACATTTTTTTTTTAAAGTGTTCCATACCCGCAAATGCACATATTCTAACACAAACGTGTCAGATGCACCTACATATGAAAACAACGATTGCCCCACATTTTGGCTATTACTGCATGTGCCAGAGTAAGAGCAGTGATTCCTGGGCCAATATTCATGGGTAACTCTAAACTGATTACCTGTACAGGCTCATATAAGGTCTCCAATGGGCAATTTGGGGTACCGTATCGTGTCGCCATTTCATGGGCACATGACATTTTTAACCATGGCATGTTGGACATCTCTTTACTTGGTACAACCTCCTCTTTTACATTTTATAAATACAATTGGGTATTATATTTGTGTTTTGGTGCACTAAAATGAAGTGTATTTTTTTGTAAAATTTGGGGTTTGATAAAGATTTGCAATAATATCATGCAACATGAAAATTTGCAATTGCCACCATTGTATTCTACAGGGTCTGTGCTAACAGGAAACCTATCATTCTTGGGGGTTTAAGTAATTTTCATACCTAAAATGTGGATTATAACGTGTGCACAAAACATTCTGGCAGCGAAAGAGTTAAAGCAATTAGATTAACAATTAGAGTACTCTGACTGCCAGGTGACAGTTTTAGATTGTCCAGTTATTACTTACTATAGACTCTGAGTGTATAGGTAGACACCTTTATGACTGTAAAGTTTGTATATTGTGCAGTTATGGTGTAATCCCCGCCATCTGCAAATGTCAGACTGTACAGTCTCAGAGATCCATTTTCAGACAGGTCACATCTTCCTGCATAATGACCAACACACACAGGAGTTCCACCAGGAAAGTGTTGTGCAATTACAGTATTGTTAAAAGTCCATTGTATTACAGGATTAGCTTGAGTTGGTACAGACTCATAAAATGAAACAGATCCTCCAAGAATTCCATTCACAAACTGGGAAGCAACTTCAGCACCTAAAGGAAAATAGCCAGAATGAAATGAAGAGCAAATATATTGTATAAACCGAGTTGTATAAAACTATACTATATGATTAACATTCCTAAATATGTAAAAACTGATGAGGCTATCAGAGCTTTAACATTTTTTTTTATTAACCCTTGCAATGGGGCTACGCCCGCACAGCAAGGGTTATCTGCTCTTGCTTGTGTCTAGGTTATAAAATAAAATAAACACAAAGATATACCAGCCGGCTTCTTCTTAGAGTGGTCCTTCCAACATCTCTACCCCTCCTCTGCAACAGTCTAAAGCTGGCCATACACCTATAGATTATCTGCAGATTTTCTATGGTCAGATGGAAAAGGTAAAACAGATTCCTCCATCTACGCTTAACTGTGTGGATGGAGGAATCTCCCACTGGGCCAAGCTTCAGTATCTTGCTAGTCGGCCCCGCTGGCTCTCAAAATACCTGAACAACACCTGCATCCAATCAGATTGTTCAGGTATTTTGACAGCCAGCAGGGCCAACTAGCAAGATACTGAAGCTTGGCCCAGTGGGAGATTCCTCCATCTACACAGTTTAGCTTAGATGGAGGAATCTGTTCCACTTTTTCCATCTGACCATAGAAAATCTGCAGATAATGTATAGGTGTATGGCCAGCTTAAGGTCCCGTAATGCATCAACGTCTATACACAGTGTATGGACGTGAGGACGCTGAGAAAGATTACAATGCTGCAGCGAAGGAGGAGACAGACTGGAGGGAGCACCATGATAGCTGTCCAGCTCAGAGCTTTGGGTGAGCATAATTTTGTTATTTTAGCACCTAGATATAAGCAAGCACTTTACCCTTGCAGTGCGAAGGTAGCCCCACTGCAAGGGTTAATACAAAAACTCCTGGAGTTTAATAATGTTTAATAATAAAGTTCCTGAAATTTATATGTTGACAGTATATTGTCTCATGTACAGTTTTTATTGTGATGGGCAACATTGCCTGAAAGTTGAGGTTTATTGCTAGCATGAGAGATTGTGGGTAGTCTCCTCTTCCCTGCCCTCTGAGTACCCCGTAGAAAAGAAGTCTTAATAAATCTGACCCGGCATATACCACAGTGATTATTTTCTATCGCCCTTCGCACAGGATGGATCTTTGTAGTCCCTCTACCGAGTTGTGGGAAAGTCATGGCGGACCATCATAAAAGGGCTCCAGTCTAATAAAGTACCTGTGTCTGGGTGTCTAATTCAGCAATATTAGGGAGCCCCATCTGCTGATCTTCCGCGGTCTTACCTAAGTGCCTGCTGTATTTAGTTGCTTTGGGGGTGGGGCCCTCAAAGCTACACCCCTTTGGAGGGTTCACGGGCTCCAGGAATGGTTGGAGCAGCCAGTGAATGGTGTACATTCCACTACTCTGACTCTTCTTGTTCTTAGTATCTAAGGTAAGCTATATGCCTTCTGTGAATGTCCCCGCTGAAGCAACACATGTTGATTCCAGTCATTCAAACTAGACCCCAATCTAAAACTTGTTCTTTTTGCATCAGAATTTCATTGCTATGCCTGTCTATGTTGGGTGACTTAAAGTTGCTTCTGATCCTTATCCCATCCCAATGGGGAAACATAGCAGTAGTAACTTAAGTTTTCACCATTTCCCACTCTCTCACTTCTAACCTAAAACAAGTTTTTGGGAGGACATTGTAAATGTAAGTAATATTACTGCAACAAAGCCTATGTTTACAAACCAGAAATTCTTACCTGAATTAAGGAGAAGCACAATGAAACAGACCGATAACTGTGCCAGTCCCATCTCTGGTTTCTATTCCACTCTTCAGTGCTGAATGATACTGAGTTCTTTATTTCCATGAATCATTAATCAGTAACCAGTGCTGTATAAACAGACGCACCTTTTATTCCCCCCCCCCCATTTAATTGTATTGTTACTTTCACTTTAGGAAGGGAAAAAGTCAATTCTGAAGGTAGCAAGTAAAGAGCAGAGGTCATTTTCCTGGTTCCCTCTCTCCTCAGAGCTTTGGGAATTATGAAGTGAATTATTCTGTCATTTGAGGATGAAGAAGATATTCCGTTAAAGGGAAATTGCAGCCAGCAAATAATTGCAAGCACAATCAGTAGATTGCAAGTCCAATGTTCTAGCTCCTGCAGACTCCTCCTCCCATCTATACTGAGGTGCAGACAAAGTAACATGGACGGGAGGAGGAATCATTGGACTACAAGTGTGGTAACATCACTGCACTTGTTTTCCATTGAGAACTAAAAGGTTCCTCTGCCACTGATGGGGCTTGTAGTTACTCCATTCAAGCGCCTGTCAAAGGATCTGTGAAAGGATGGTACAGCTGTGTGGGCAGAGCTGCACCTTCAGTGTCTCTTTTGGTGATAATTTCAAACATAATTTGTTCTATTTTCACAGAATGATCGATGGGGTTTCTGTCCCCTTATTATTGCCGTCCCACCAGTCCACAAACGATAACAATCTATCTTAGGGAGAGAACAAGTATTTTCTGTACCTGCTAAAATTTGTCTTAGTCTAAAATATGAAAGCTAATGCAGCCACCACATCTGAGAACTGGTAAGGTGCAATATATTAAATTTTTTGTTTTAAGCTATGCTTTAACCCCTTGCCATCCACCCATCGTAAAAATACGGGCAGGCGGCGGATGCTTCCCGACGCGTGAGCAGAATCCTTCCGGGAATGTGTACAGCTGGCTGTTATAGCATATCTCTGTACAGAAAAGGAGAGATCAGCATTCCCCACCGCTGATCTCTCCTCCTCTCTCTAAAGGCGGAGTACATCACTTCCGCCTTTAGCTGTCATTTCTCTGGCTGATAGCCAGAGAAGAAGCTGGTAAAACAGATCTATGCTTCATCAGCTTCTTTGGTGGTCCCCAGGTAACATTAGGGGTCTTAGAGACCCCTAATGTCTCCATAAAGAGGACCTGTCATTGTTATTTGGCTATAGCGTGAAATGTTAGCACCCAGGGCAAGGTGACTATTGTACCGCCCTACCCCAATAATGTGTAACCCCCTCCCCTGCACCCCTACCAATAATGCCTGTATCCTAATTGTTATCACCATTTATATTACTATTTTATTAACAATTTATTGGTGAAGGGGTTACACAATATTGGGATACAGGCAGGTTTCACCCCAATAATGTGTAACCTATTAATGTCTATCACCAGTCCCGAAGCCCAGCACACACACTGCCTGCAGTTTCTGGGGTCCCACACTATGCCCCACCTCCTCTTCATCCTCTAAGGATGTTCGATGATCCCCAGTCCGACTCACCCACCCTCACTGCAGCACTGCCAGTGCAGGGGACCATATCAGGCCTGGCCACACTGCATGCAGGGGGTGGGGCAGCACAACACACTCACTAAGAGCCCCTATCATACACAGTGTATGGAGAGGAGATTGAGGGTGATCCTGGGGTGTGTCCAATATACCGCCTGCATTGTATATGGCTCATATACACTGAAGGCAATCTATATATAGTATATATAATATAAAATGGGGGTAAATACAGAGGAGGGGGAAGCTGGCAGACCCACAGCAGTGCTGTGACAGCACTGAATGGCCCCAGTGGCGTAACCAGAGTTATGGGCGCCGGGGCAGAACATTTTTTTTCGCCCCCCCCATATTATATAAACATCCACTAGAACTGTACCCCCCACCCCCACACATATATATCAGCTAAGGAACTACAAGTCCAAGCATGCCATCATTGTCCCTGTACACCCCCCCCCCACACACACACACATATCACCCAGGGAAAGGCAATATCTGGTTGTTGTACAGGGGCAATGATGGCATGCTGGGACTTGTAGTTCCCTAGCTGATATGTTATGAAGCTGTATTCCACCTGAAAGTACTACAATGCCATTATAGAACTAAGAATAGAACATAAAATAAAACTTATTTTTTTCTAATACTCACCTGATTCCTCGATCCAACAAGTGTAGCCTCCCGTCTCCCACGCTGCATAGCGGGGAAGGCGGCTGCGCATTTTGCATCGCTCCCGCTACTCTAATAGCGTATCTTCTCAGAAGCTTCACACTGCGCGCGTCGGTTTAAGTAGTAACCAGCACACGCTGTATGCAACTTCTAACAGCGTGGGAGCCTGGTGGTCAGTGGGGGCTTCCTGGACCCTGGTTGTGGGGGGTCTGCCGTGGACCCTGGTTGTGGGGGGTATGCTGTGGCCGCAGGTGCAGTATGCCACTGAATGGCCCTGCAGTGACCCTAAAAATTTTTGCCCCTAGGGTGGGGATGCACCAACACCATTTTTTCCAGACTGAGTACGAGTACCATTACTTTTCCTCATGTACTCGGCGTTACAAATTCCCGCAATTTTTTTTACAGTGTCATGTGACAGTTTTTCTAAGACAATGCAGACTAATGATTTTAGGACAGTGGTGAAGTGCCAGGGCCTGTGTCATAGTTGTGAACACTGCAACCCTGATAGTTCTGTTACTGACCCCAAGCTGTAAAGGGACTATAAATCACATCAATACATTATACAGCAATGCAGAATGGCACCGCATATAAAGGACTACGAAATCCAGCAATACATCATACAGCAATGCAGAATACCACCAGTAGCTGTAGAGGACTACAAATCCCAGCAATACATTATACAACAATGCTGTATGGCAACTGGTTATGGAGGTCTACAAATCACAGCAATACATTACACAGCAATTCAAAATGGCACTGGCTATAAAGGACTACAAAACCCAGAAATACATTATACACCAATGCAGAATGGCAACCAAACATAGAGGACTACAAATCTCAGCAAAACATTATAGAGCAATGCGGAAAAATTTGAAGTTACACATTCTGTGCTGCTCCGGGGTCCAATGGAGAAACTCAGTCGGACTATGAAGGGTCTCACTAGGAAGGAGCAGCAGATGTGCATCCGGCACTATAAACAGTCACCACGTGGTTCACAGGAAGGCTGGAAAAGTCCCCAGCAAGTGCGGGACCTCAGGCAGCCACTTCAGTTTAAAAATGTAAAGCACCAGTAACAGCATATAGAATAGGGGCATCTTCACGAGTACGAGTACCCATGAGAATGCCCAGAATCGGCACAGATACCGGTATCGATATATCCCCAGCCCAGGGCCACCGCCCCCCCTGGCGAGGAAGCCCCTGGTCGAGGATGTGCCCTAGGAAACTGCCTAGTTTGCCTAGCAGCAGTGCCGGTCCTGGATAGGGTCTTCTTTTATGTTTGGGGAGAAAGAAGTGTGACATTCACTTGTTGATGATCAGCTCTCTTGGAAGCTACCTTTTGTTCTCGGGGGATAAAAAAGATGTGAAACAGTGAGCACCAAACACCTTACAATGCCATCTAAATTCCCTGAACTCCGCTATCCCCATAATAAAAATAAAGTTAGGGATATACTGTACCTGAAAATAAACCAAAAATAGCATGTCTTCCCAGTCTGGCTTATTGCAGAATAGAAGGGTTTAGCTGCATGTCATGCTATACACACACACACAGCAATGTATAGCCAGGACAGAACACCTCCTTTGATTAACCACGTTACGTCTGGCCGTTTAATTACAGCCATTGCACTGGGTGGCACGCATGAGTGGGGAAAATGCTTACATTTAGCGACCATGAACAGTTATAGCAGAACGGTTTACCTGACAGTCCCTTTTAAATTAACAGACATCGATGACAGCTATTAAAAATCCGAGCCTCCCCATGTTCTTAATTTCTTTTTCTATTTCAAAAAGGAGATGTCAGGGGTTTCTTAAGACCCCTGATATTTCTCTGAAGCCCTCCCAACAGTAAAATAAATAAAATAAAAATACATTAAAAAAATTATACTACCCCTCCCTCCCTCCACACACACATAACATACACATGCACCATATTGTGGTGTGAGCAATGCTCATGCACTGCGGTGTGTTGTTAGATTATAGGCAAGTATCAAAATTTGCCCAAAGTTTGACCCATTCAGGTTAAGTTCAAAATCTTAAAATATCCACCGAAATGATCTTTGGGCAAATCTGAATATCACCACAAGGCATGAGATCTTCAGCCTAATGTGTCTAAGGCACTAAGTTTTTAAAACAAAAAGAAAATACAGGTATGCCAGGGAAGATTTTATTTTGATTGTCCAGAGTCCCCTATGGCACGTTTCACATATCAAATCCACCTTTATGTGGTATTTACATTTTTTTTTCTTTTACAGAGCAAAATTAGTAGTGCTGTATTTTTGTTTTTAAATTCAGTATTACAGATTTTCTTTCCTTATGCTTCATTAGTCTTGTCGTGTAACCATTTTTCACAGTGCAAAGGGTTAACATTTTGTTTTTTACCATTGAATTATAGATACAGCTATGTTGGGATGTTATATCATGGCACTTAAGCATTATCATTCTATAGACATAGCTTCAAACAGAGTATCCTGAACTAGAGCATTAGCTCAATTAGAGACAAACACCACCACCACATTTTTTGATTGACCCGGTTTTTCCAAAAGACAGTATAGACAGGTATATCAACAGCCCAATCATGTGAAAAACAAATCCAAGATACATATTTTTCATGGCAGACTTCTGGTTTAACATTTGTAAAAACATCAATCCATTGTTGCATTTTGCTTTTGTATTAACCATAATATATATAATAAATACCATAATTACCTTTGTTTCTAGCATGGGGGGTCTCCATCACCTGCCATAGCTCTCCCCTCAGTTTCCCCTATTCCACCCTCTATTAGTGCCTGACTTATCTGCTCCATTATATCCTAACTCTCCTTCGCCCATCAATATTTGTTGGGCTGTGGAAATGAAAGATTCATTTCTCGATTAATCCTTAAACTTTTTGATCGATTAAAATAATTTTTATCGCTAATGAAAACACTCACCTCTCCGCCGGCTTCTGGGAGCCCCGTCGGCAATCCGGTGACGTCACGGACATCGACGTCACCGGACTCCTTCCCCAAGTGGCTCTGTTGGCTAACAAAGAGAAGGGGGAGGAGTCAGGTGACATCGATGTCCGTGACGGCTAACGAAGGGAAGGGGGGAGGAGTCCGGTGACGTTGATGTCCGTGATCACCGGACTCCTCCCCCCTTCGTTAGCCGACGGAGCCACTTGGGCCGGTGAGTTTGCCCAAGAAACTTTCTGTACGAGCGCCAGCCAAGGCATTGGCCTATACACATACAGTACAGCAATGAAGTAATAAAATGAACTAGGATCACACTAATCCAGCACGTTATTTTCCTGAGTTGCCACACTCAAGCGGCGGCCATATTGAGTGGGGCACGTGAGATCAATAGCATGCTGGATTAGTGTGATCCTAGTTCATTTTATTACTTCATTGCTGTGCTGTATGTGTATAGGCCAATGTAGTTGGATCTGTATGTGCGTTATAATTAATCGATTAAAACATTTTTCGATTAATCGAACACGAAAGTTTTAATCATTACCAGCCCTAAATATTTGTTAAAATACTCCTCCAACCATCCCATCAACCTCTTCCCTGACACAGCAGACACCTTTCCACTTAGATGCAAAGCATCTATAGAATATGGGTTGTACCCCAATGAAAAGCCTGGCAAGTGCTTTAAAAATCAAAATGCTTCTTTAGCCATGCATGTAACTCTCTAAGCTCCCACTGCCTTTTCTGTATTGCTCATGGCACAAGCAATATTCCAGGGAACATAACCTTGGAGGTCCTTCCCTTCAATTGGCAACCTAGTTCTTTATTTATATTTTTTCTTGAGGAACCTCCATCTTTCATGTATTTTGTAACTGGTGCCAACATGGACCAAGACCGCTGGGTCATGCCCAGCCCCACTTCGTAATCTGTCTACCCAGTCCACTGCATGCCGAACCCTGGCACTAGGGAGGCTCCAAACTAGTCCATTTAGACAATATGGGTGACAAATTATTTTATTAGTCCTCCTGATATTTTAACCTATCTCTACCAAATGTCTAGGCCTTCCTGCATTACTCTGCTCTCCTAGCTGGTAGGGGAAGCAGTATTATCTACGGCTGCCACCTCTGGATTTGCCACTCAAAAATTTGTGTGGGTGTCAAGTCTCCTCAGAGCACCCAGGAGGGCAACCTGCTCACATCTATCACAGTGGTATTCATTCTGGAGCTGTTGCTCAATTTGAGTATACATGTGGCGCACTGGGCTAACCCTTCAATAATGTTTGCACTCATCATCCCAGTTACAATACTTTTATAAATTATAATATAAATTATATAAACATATATGTATGCTACTTACAGGTTAAAGAGTACTTTTAGTTTCCCCTCCACTTCACAAACCTCTGTGAGCAAGCTCAACATGATTGTCAACAGATGCCTGTGAACCCTCAACCACTACCACTAAATCAAACTGCAAAGCAGAGGGGAAAAAGTGCAGTTCTAAAAGTGACCAAAAAAAGGAAACAAATACAATAAAAGGGGAAAAGATCACAAAACAATCACTCTGCAGTCAAGATATCTCAAATAGAAGCACAATCCCTATATTTCACCTCCACTTAATTCCAACCTTTGTGTTCACAAGCCCTTGTGAGCAACCCAAATGAGAAATTACGAATTACATCAGAATTTTAATTTTGTAAATGCAATGATATAAAATTAGAGTGGCTGCAATTTGAAACAAAAAATTATAAAAACATTATTAAGCTGGCCATACACCTATAGATTATCTGCAGACACACTGCAACAGATTCCTCCATCTACGGTAAGTGGGTGATTCCTCCATCCACACAGTTTAGCGTAGTTGGAGGAATCTGTTGCACTTTTTCCATCTGGTCATAGAAAATCTTCAGATAATCTATAGGTGTATGGCCAGCTTTACACATAGGTGGAGATCACACTGCTTCAGGTGCCATTAACACTAGTGCAATTTGTTGCATGTCTGCCATTGTGTTACAATGCTCAACAATGGCAATGGTACCATCCACACCTATGCAACATGATGCAGCATGATTTTTGGAAAGGTGAAGGTGCTATGCAGTGCATCTGTGGCTCCATAGACTTCAATGGGAGCTCATGAAAAAAGGCATATAACATGCCCTTTTGTACATTTTAGTGCATCAGAGATAACAAAAGACTTATTAAAACTTTAAAACCCAGTTGAACATTCTTTACATCAGATAAAAAAATTCCAGGTGCATCAAAATCAAATGTGTACAAAGTCCTAGGGTTCATGCATACAATTTGTTGCTCTTAGACACATACTCCGAACACAGCAGTATTGTATGCTATGGCCCATGCACACTGGTCTGTTTTTGGTTTGCACCGCTCAGCTGTGTAAACCAAAAATGTAAAAATCTGCATCCAGTGTAGTGCTTTGGGCCGTATTTGTACACTGTACGGTTGTAGCATTCCTGCTAATGTTTACATGCGCACAGCTTGTTGCACCCTGCTGATGTTGATCAGGGTTGACACATACATAATAGTGTTTATTCCGTGGTGGTGGTGATGCATGCACAGAATAACCTTGGCCTTCATTGACTAAAGGTTGAGGCCATTCTGCGCATTGGAACTACCACTGCATGGATGACTCAATTAGGGCCAACATGTAAACAGTGTGGAATCAGCATCGGCCAACCACCGCCACCACATAGTGAATGACTTATTCAAATAATTCACTGGATAGGAGAGAACACGCATGCTCATATAATTCAGAAGCAGTAAAGACAACTTTGTATGCAGTACCTTGCTGCCAGCAAGATCCTTCATAAATCTTATACTGTTGGGTGCATAAGTTCCTTCTCTTTAGAAAGCAGCCACAGACTGAATTAAAAGCCTGTCAATTGCCAACATGCCGTAGAGAAGGACCCTTGATGTCTGTGTGGAAGCAGTGGTCTCTCTACAGAGGTCCATTACACCTTCTGCAGAGTTAGAGCTAGAGTTCTCCAGTCAGAAGAGAGCATAAGATTTGCTTTTTGGATAGCTACAGTTTTCAAATATTGCAGACACAATTGTAGTAAAATTTGTGTCTCCACCCTAAAAAACACCCATTCTTCTCACAAAACGAATGCATAGTTGGGAGCTTAATAATTGCATTTCTATACTTTGGGGCAAATGAAGAATACACCTGAAATAAAAAGAATTGTGCCTAGATTTCACTTTAAATAGTTACAGTTAAAACGTAAATGTTTTGTTGATTCCAAGGGAGAACAGTAATATGTTTTATTTTTAAGAGCTGTAGAGAACTTAAAGTAGTATTAAGGTATTAAGGTCTGGGCGTTTTTTTACTTTAATGCATTCTTTTAATGAATACCTGCGCGGCATTTCCCGCGCAGATATGACCCCATTGACATCAACAGGGCCACACGCCAACCGTGGCGCATGAACACGCAATCCCAGGCCGGCCAGATGTGAACCAGGCCTCAGTTTAATCATTTGTATTGAGACTGTAATCCATCACGGAAGTGAGTTTGGAGTGGTAACTACTGTATAACACACACTGGCACCACGGGGAACAAAAGTAGCCCCCCTCCAGAAGGAAGGACAGGGTCAGCACAAATTCAGAGACGATTTGAAGATCTACAGCTGAGTTATGCACAAATAAGATCATTTTTTAATTAATATTTAAGGTACTTGAATGTATTTTTAGGATTTAACTCCTGAGTTTGGTGTCACTTTAATAAAAATACATAGGTATGGAGTTCAATAATGATGAAGCTGAGCAGCAGATGTCTTGTGAGGCATCAGATCAGGTTAGGACAGAACTGACATCAACAGATCACAACAGAATCATCCAGAACAAAACCTAATGAAAGATAAGAATATAAATATATAAGAAAGAGTGTTATATACAAACAATGCCAATGAATGATCAATGTTTAGTAATATTACATAATAATAAAGCAAAACATGGTTATTCATTCGATATCAAGCTAGACTAGAGACAGTTGAGGTAGTTAATCGCATGGTATTGTGCGATTAACGGTCTGTATGTGTGTCAATGGGCCGAGTAGTGCATAAGGGAATTGCCATGTGCTGAGTCCAATCCACCCCTGGGACTTAGCATGGGGGTGGGATGCTCAGGGATGGAAAAGCGGAATAGACCTCAAGCCTGGAGGAGACCATACATGTGGACACTGGAGGGGCCAAGAACTGATTGAGGAAGAGAACCAGAGAGGCTGGATAGCTACTGGAGGTGCTTGATACTGATATGGACCTCAGGTGCAAGTCTGATGTCTCTCCTAGCTGTGGCTCTATTGCCCAGTGTCAGCCTTTTCTCCTATTGATTCTGCACTATGGAAGATTGGTGAGTCTGGAGTCTGTTCTATTTGTGCCATGGATGTCCTAAGCCCTACACCCTCTCTCCCACTTATGAAGTTCTCCAATAAAGCATTTGAAACTGTCCTCTCTGCCCTTTAGGGTTCAACCTCAGGCCCCTGGGAGTCAAAGGGGCGCTACACATGTAATTCTTACTCATTTCTTTTTTACATCACTAAGGTGTCCAGTAGAAAGCTCTGCCGGCAAAGCCTCCATGCTATGGAGTCTTGTTTCTCTTGTTTCATTCTGTGAAATGGTAGCAGAGTAATGGGATGAGCTGGAAACTCAAGTTTAGTAATCTCACTGCTGTTGTCACAAACTGATAAATAAAGCTGGTCAGTGATTCCAACCACTCTTACCTACCCAAATTTGAAGCAACAGCTGAAAGTGTGCTAACCCTTTAAAATATAATGTAAAACAAGATTACCATTATTGCTTCTTTGCAGGGGGTGCCAGGCTGCTGTATATGGCCCGATTGCCATATATGGTGCTGTCATTTTGCATTAATTGCTGTTTAAAAAATAAAAATAAAACTGAAGTTACTGATTATGATTTTATAGTGTGACTATAAGGGGTCTATTTATAAACAATTTGCCTTGTGAATATCTGTAAACATTTGTTTTTGGAATAATGGCAAAAATAAATTATAATATATTTTATTTTCAGGTCACATGTCTTCTGCTGTAATACTGCATTATGGCCACCAGGTGGAGCTGAGGAGCATAGGAAAACAATTTCTTATTTTTATTACTATTGGGGAATCACCATACAAACATTAATACATACTTCATAATTTGATTCTTGCTGTCCAGGTTTCTTCTATCAGAAAAAGAAAACATCCAACACATAAGATGAAACATGGTATTTCCTGTTTTATTTATTACAGCAGCATAAAAATAACATTGTGTATAGTGCATTGGTCCATAGCATCCTAAAACATTGTGAGTTATGTTGGTGGACCCATAGATTACCAGATCATATTAAATAACGATTGGTTGTGGCTCACTCTGTAGATTGCCGGGTAATATCATGATATTTCGCACACAGTGCAGTGTACATGCAGTAAGAAGATGTTGCCCTTTTCCTTGAGTCAACGACCTATTTGTCAAAATATCTTTCTGTTATAAAAAAAGACCTTCCTAGCTATTGCAAATGATCGTTCTCTATGTAATCCATACATGGCTGACTGTGCACAAGCATTGCTTTTTGGTCAGTGTATGGGCCACGTGTAGGCTAAAGAATTTCAATTGACTATTATGGGATGGCCTGTCCCACCGCATATGCCAGCATACACATGCTGCAGCAACAATAGCTATTGCAAATGATCGTTCTCTATGTAATCCATACATGGCTGACTGTGCACAAGCATTGCTTTTTGGTCAGTGTATGGGCCACGTGTAGGCTAAAGAATTTCAATTGACTATTATGGGATGGCCTGTCCCACCGCATATGCCAGCATACACATGCTGCAGCAACCCCCACCCACCCCCAGAAAAACAAGCAGCAGCACAATAAC
>NW_017307569.1:363705-364083 GCF_000935625.1 Nanorana parkeri
GCCTTGCAGCATACCATCTCCTGCACACAATGCCCAGCTTCCCGGCACTGAGGGGAGTAAGAAATGCGACTCAAGCAGTACATTGCTCCGGTCACATCACCCTCCCCTCCTCACTATCACCCACTCACAAAATGATTTGTATTTTTCAAAGAATACAAGACATTCTGTGATCGGAGGAGGCGAGCAGGGGGAGGGATGTGACATCATCTATCTTCCTCCAATCACAGAATGCCATGTATTCTTTGAAAAAAATATAAAACATTTTGTGAATGGAGGCTGGTGAAGAGGGGCGGGCACCCCCCATTGGTGGAATACGGGGCAGTTCAGGGTCTCTAGGGACCAGGGGAGGGAAGGGGTGTTCATAGAGCTTCTGAGCGG
>NW_017307569.1:364137-376514 GCF_000935625.1 Nanorana parkeri
TGTATATAGAGATCAGTGTGTGCTATACTCCTCACTGTATATAGAGATCAGTGTGTGCTATACTCCTCACTGTATATAGAGATCGCTGTGTGCTATACTCCTCACTGTATATAGAGATCGCTGTGTTCTATACTCCCCACTGTGTATATAGAGATCCAGGGACGGACCTACCACCGGTGCAATGGACTTCTGGGGAAGAGAGGGGGGGTTAGGGGCCCGAGAATACAATCTTGCACCAGGGCCCTTTGTTCCTTAGCTCTGCCACTGATGCGATCAATAAAAGGGACAATTGAGGAGGAAATGAGGTAAGAGGGATTTGATTCAAAAAGACAGACAGTCTCTCCAAATGAGGTAGAGTTGGACAGTCAGTCTTTGAAAAAGGCAGGGTGTGTCATACTTAGCAATTTTAGTGAAATTTACTCAAATGATGCATTATATATAAATTAGAGCGAATGTTGAGGAGATCTTACCTTAGTTCCTGAAATAGTAATTGAATAGATGGTGGGTGGAGCAGCATTTGCATTTTCATATATTGTTTCAGTGCGGGGTTCTGAAGTCAAGACAGAAAGTAAAATCCTGTATGAAGGCTTCTTATGTAAAGCTTATCACCTTTATCGGTTATTTGTTCTAACTTCACTGACTAACAAAGTATGAACATTTAAGGATTAGCATGACAAATTGGGCAAAGCACATGGTCACTTTGGAATAAACAGTACCAATGAATGTATTTCTTTAGGTTACAGTAGGCTTTAGCTAACCCTCCCAAGCCTGTAATTTTAGTTCGATTGAACAGCAATCTGATGAATAATCCTCCTACAGACAATGTAACTAGTTAACTATCAGACTATACAGTATACAGTAAAGGTTAACAAAAGATTGTGCCTAAAGATAAACTTTAAAGACTAAGTTCACCTTTTGCAAAAATGAAAGAAATGCATATTTGATACTATTTTTTAAAAAAATGCATTTCTTTCATTTTTGCATTCAAGCCTGGAAAGCATTGCAACGGTGATCACTCGATCAGGGCTGCAGAGCTCAGGCTTCTGCACATACTCATACAGGCAGGGCTCAGCACTGAGGTACAGAGTTGCAGTTAGGAGAGATGGGGGAAGGACGGCTGGACTTCAAACTGCAATTAATCCCCTCATAAAGCATCCAGCCGTCCTCCCTCTGGTTAGATGTGGTACAGCTGTACATATTCCCGCATCTAACCAGAGGGAGGACAGCTGGACGCTGTATGAGGTGATTTAATGTAGCTTGAAGTCCAGCCGTCCTTCCCCCATCTATCCTAACTGCAACTCCCTACCTCAGTACGGAGCTCTGCCTGTATGAGAATGTGCAGAAGCCTGAGCTCTGCAGCCCTGATCGAGTGATCACCGTTGCAATGCTTTCCAGGCTTGAATGCAAAAATGAAAGAAATGCATTTTTTTAAATATTATTAAATATGCATTTCTTTCATTTTTGCAAAGGTGAACTGCATCAGAAAGGCCTATAAGGTTACTGTTGGACTGGCAATCCCCCTCTCTTTAAAAGGGGAGATCAGAGCGGCCATATTGTCAGTGTACTAGAAGCTGCTCTAGGGAGAAAATAGGGAGGGGTGAAAAACTACTAATGAAAGTGAGAGATAAGGGTCTGTTAAAGTGACACTAAACTCAGGAGTTAAACCTTATAAATACATTCCAGTACCTTAACTATTAACAAAAATATATCTTATTTGTGTATCACTCAGCTGTAGATCCTCAAATTATCTCTGAATTGGTGCTGACACTCTCCTTTCTTCTGTAGGGGGGGGTACTTTTGTTCCTCGTGGTCCCTGTGTGTGGTGTCAAGTGTAACCGCTCCAAGCTCGCTCTTGTGATGGACTACAATCTCAATATAACTTAGCTAACTAAATGTGAGATTTGTGAAGCATGTGACCTGCTCCCATGTGATAGTGTCTGCATCCAGCAGCCAACCACTAGGCCTGAGCAATGTTATATGATTAAGTGCGAGGTGTCTCTGCCCTCTTGGGTCACCTATACAATTAATCTCAGCAATGGCTACAAAAGAAGCAAGGAGCTGCACAGTTGAGTATATAGGGGTAGAAGAATGGGCTTTCCAGAGACACTGTCACCGAGCCCTGCATAAGCAAAATGACAGTGTATCTTTAATTGTATTAGCCAATCTAATCAGTTTATTGTTCTGGCATATCAAAAATATGCAGATGATGAAAACTGCCCAATGGCTGTTGGTGACAGCAGTGCCAACAATGCAACTGTTGTTTGACTCTTTCAACATAAATATAAAAAATGAATAATTGAATCATAAATAATTAAAATGCAACTTAAATCATTTTAAATAGTTTCAGACATATAGATGACATACTTTTTTTTGCCTTCAGGAAAAAGAACACAGTGAGTTCAATAATGGTGATTCCAGCAGCAACTCCAGTCACAATACCAGCTACCTCGCCACCACCAAGTCCTTGAATAATTGGACAAGAAGTTGGACCTGTGGAAGACAAATAAAAATGTGATGTTTTGTAACTGTGTCTATTGACATGGGTATGTGTGTGACACTGATCTATGATAGATACATGATTTGGTTGTAGTCATGTAGGGTTGTGTCCGCCTTAGCCAGAGCCAAAGTTAAGAGGGGCGCTGCTGGGTGGGTGGATGGAGAACTTCTCCTTTGAGGGGGAAGCAACTCTATGGCTTTGACCCAGGTGACAGAATGTCTAGCTTCGCCACTGACTTTTAACTTGGTGTCATTAGAGTGCATCAGGCAGTTCAAGAGCTGCATTTTTTGCAGCACCTCACTGCATCCTTTAAAAAAAAACATTCACCCAAAAACAGCACATCCTCACCCTAGGTGCACCACACCCCCTACCGTATCCCCACATATCCAGTTCTTCAAAAATATCAGAGCTACAGTCCTAATGTGGAAACACAAACAAGGCAGAACTTTTGTTACAATGGAAATTTAAGTGTAACACCTCAGAGACACAAGAGAATATTGAGAATTAATGGGAAATTTTGTGAGCAGGTTGAATAGGAAAAAGACTTAGGCACAAGGGAGGTGTTTTGCTAGAAAAAAGTACGTTCCCAGAGACACATCAGAAAAAATAACCTGCAGCAAAGTAGTAGTTTACTGTTATCAGGTAAAATAGCCCAAACTTTGTAGACACAAAGGGGCCTATTTATAAACAATTTAAAGGGTCATTCACCCTATGAATATCTATGTATATTCAATTAGGGTCAATAATGACAAAAATCTATATTCTTAATATAGTTTTCCCAGTTTGAATCTAGTGTTGTACTAATACACTATTGGCACTAACAGACCCCTGATATTCCCCTTTTGAAACAGGAAGCCTCTATACTGTGTCCATTCATAAACTGATGAGATAGTATCTGATACTATGTCCACAATTATTAATGAACAGGAAGTGAGGCATAGCACTTCCTATTTATTCAAAGCTTGGGACACAATAAGCTTACTATGTGCTTAATTATTTACAAACACTCAGCGATCAGTACAGATCACTTTGTGTCTGTACTCTGCTCCCCATCCTGACTCCTCTGCCTGTCACAGCAGTCCGAGCAGAGTGGTGGGGGAGGAGAGCTGGGCCTACTGTGACAGCTCTCTCCTCTCCGCACCACTCCACCTCCTGAAAGCTTCTCTCCTTACTGCTGGGAGCCGGCAGCTGGATCCTCTGTGTCCCCTCCGATCTCTGCTGCCTCTGCCAACACAGGCGGGGAGAGCAGCTGGGATCATAGACGACACAGACCGGCACCCAGTGGGGAAGACCGAAGTTGGGGACGCCCAATATTTTCAGCAGTTATAGTATTATCAGCATTTTGCCCACAGTACCATTTTTAGCTAAAATGTTTTGGCGGCCCAAATTTCGGTGCATCCCTATTATTCAGACAGCCAAAATACCTGGATGCAGACACTGTTCAGCCAACAATTTTCCACCCGACTCCTTCAATTTTGAATTGAAATTTGCGTAGCCAGATGGTGCTGACAGGACCATATATTGCTAACATTTTAGTCAATTCAGCAGGAATCAGCCAAAATTAAATTTGTATAAGTCTATCTATCTATCTATCTATCTATCTATTTATAATAATTTTACTTACATATCAAACTGAAGGTCAGACCACAGCTTGTCTTACTGTTGAGCTTATTTGAGGCAGTACATGTGAATAGCCCCACCTCATTTATGGACACGGGGCTGATGATAAGGTTGGAGTGTGGAGGAGAATCCCCCAGTGTGAAGTGATAACGGGAATCCTGGGGTAATGGCTGCCCATTCAGGCTCCAGGAGAAATTGACAGCCGATCCCTGAGCTGAGCAATGTAGAGACAGGAATTCCTTTTCAGCTTCAGTTGAGGTGTTTCTGGTCAGGTTTAAGGAAGCAACTGCAGCTGTAATCAGAGAAAGAACTTCCTAAGAATCAAAAAAAGTTAGTCCTTGTAAGTTTACAATATAAAACGGCCCTGTTATATTTAAAGAACTGCAAGAGTTGTCAAAATTTAAACGTGGCAGTGGGGCTACCCTCAAACTGGGGTTAACTGCTCATTTTTCTCTAGGGGCAGGAAAATAGAAGATATGTGTACTGACCGCCCCAGGACAGGGGATCAGGTGAGCATCTCTCTCTCTCTCCGCTTTGGCTGTGGTAAGTCTCTCAGCGTCCTTATGCAAATGATGACGCCACAGGTCCTTTGACCGCCAAAGCCCATGGGAGAATAGACTGCAGGGGCCGGTATAGCAGCTGGGCCGGTATAGCACACTCGGAGTTGATTCCTCAACTCCGAGTGTGATCACATGAACAATACATTTCAATCAGCACCCAAAGTGCAGGGTCAAGAGCTAGCCGGTAGACATGTAACCCTGCAAAAAAAATGTTTAGTTTATTTTTGGATCCAAAATTTGATTTGGTTCGTTATTCGGGTCTGTCCAAATTTTCTTTTCGGGAAAAAAGTCACATCACCGTGCCTGTAATGCAACCCCCAACAGCCAAAAAAACCATCTGACTGGCCATGAACAATCACATGTCCTATTTAGTTTTGTTTTGAACAAAGTTCAGACAGATCTGAATTTCCGTTAAACAAGCATTCAGATTTGTTTGCATTTGGAAACATTAGAATTCGGAAATTTGGATGCATCTGAATTTATAGCAATTTGTACGAAAATCCATTCGGCATTAAACAAAATGTACATGTTTACTAGCCAGCTTAGGTCAGGAGTAGTGATGAGCCTGGGTTGGTGTGAACCCAGTTTGCCTAAATTCACCCAAGCCCACTCAAAACTATTTCCAACACACCCCCTCTCCCAGAACAATCATTTGCGGCAGGCTCTTTCTCCGCCCTTTAGCAATACATCACAAAGAGGTGTGGAATGCCTTCATCACAACTGCCACCATTGCTAGGGCCAGGAGGGAGGAAGGTTGGCAGCCACAGTCTTGTGCGGGTTTGGGTGAACTCAGGTAACCGGGGTTCTCACCAAGCCCAGGCTTAGGAGACAGAGGGTGGTCAACAGGCTAAGGCCAGTACACAAGCAGATAAATGAAAGCTGAAGTCTGGAAGCCAGGTCAGAACCCAAACAACACAGCAAAGAACACTAGCACAAACATTGCTCTGTAGTGAGCATGGAAGTAGGACGGAGACCGGTATTTAAAAGGTGGCGGCAGCCGTAGGGTAAATTAGAGGAGCCCCCCACAAGTTGGCCTGTATGAGGTGCTGCTTTAGAACTGGGAAACTTAGCTGACATAGGCTTATTAGTGCAGGAGTTTAGAGCAGATGGAATGTGTGATTTTCCTGACAACTGTAACGATAGGCAATGCTTCGGGATGTGTCCACCTGCAGCACAAGTCACATCCTGCATTTCTCAAAGCCCCCCCCCCCCCCCATCATGTAAACCAAAGTCAGAGGCAGTAACCACAGCACAACATTGCATAGAACCCTAAGCTCTTAGTTTTAGTTTTATTAGCCTGGCCAGGGAATAAACTAACCTTCAGTTTTGCTTTCCTAGTTAAAGTACACTCATGCCCCCATCCAATACAACTTTATTTTTTGGTGGTTATGATAAGAGATCTCATGCAAATTGGGAAAGGGGGCAGTTGCAATGAGATGCAAAGCTCTATTTTGTCAACCCCACCCCCTCATCTTTGGGGTGCACAGGCTGTTCTTTGTCAAACAATGTCTTTAGTTATAGGTTAGGCCACTAAATTACTAAGAAATCCCTTTTCAAATGTGTCACAGGCAAATGCCCTTTCTGCCCCACTCTACATTCCCTAAAAGGGGGGGCTCCAAAGAGGTCAGCTTTGGAAAATAATTTAAAATATTGGTAAATTTGTTACTGCTTCACATATTAATGAAAGAGATAAAATTTAATATTTAAGTAAACAAAAGGATTTACTCACAGGCCAGATCAATGCTTACTCCATTGCTGGTGTTGTTGTTCATCCAGTTGGAGGCTGTACAGTTGAAGGTTCCATTGTCATTTGCAGAGACAGGACTGATTGTGAGGACTGAGTTACTTTGGGTGAGATGATATCGGGGGTCTTGGGGCAGCGGTGCCCCTTGCAGGCTCCAAGTGTAACTGACATTTGTACCACGAGATGAACAGGTCAGAGAAACTGAGTCTATTCCTGGCCAAACCAATCCTGATATATTAGTGGTCAGCGAAACATTAGAGACTCGAGCTATGATACACAAAACCAAATCACGTTACAGGATACATTCATTTATTTTATTTTTTCAGCCAAAACATATTAATATTAATATAAGACTTGTTTATTGATAGAGATCTGTATAAAATATATTCAAAACTTTATTCTACAAAATGCGTCAATCCAGTAATGTTTGAAGATGTGTATTTAATGCAATCCTTTCTCTCATTCATTCTCTTTATAACTGGCAAACAGGAAAAGAGTCTGGAACCAATAAGTCTTTGTGCTATGTGTTTGTTGTTTCCAATGCATGCTCTTATTACCTAAGTATCTGCCATGCATGTTGAGAGAAGTCTATGAATGGATCTCTCACCTGATACATTCAGCTGCAGAGTGTTGCTGGTACTGGTGCTGACAGGGTTCTGGATTGTGCAATTGTAGCTACCACTGTCACTCTCTGTGATTGGCTGGAAGTAGAGGTTGGAATCCCTGCAGGTCACATGGGGCTCAGAGCAGATCTTCTTCCCATCATGGTAGAAGGTATAAGTAGTTACATTCTGATTCCCAGCATCACAATGGAGATGCACATTGGAGCCACTGATTAGACTACCATTGCTAGTGAGGTCAGAAGTGCTGAGAATAGCTAGAATTGGGGAAAAAAGGTAAAGATCTATGTAATTATAATTTTATTGCCAGTGGAATATGACACTAAAGCTTAAGTGTGGGCTAACACTTTACTGGGTCATTAGTTATTTACCAGTAAGGTACGTCTAATGATGTGTTCCCCACTGGTGGCTCCTGCTTCTTTCTTGAAGTTTTAGTTACATGCAGCCTGTGCCCGTGATGTCCCAGCTGAAGTTCTGTCTGTGAAACTGACAGTTGGGGCTGGAGAACAGTGGTAACAGCTGGTCACTCACTCTGCAGATCCTCCATTCATAAAACATCTTGTATTCTTTTCAATAAATACAGAGTTCTACTGAATGGTTTGCAAAGAATCCAAGACGTTTTATGAAATGAAGAGCTGTAGAGAAAGCAGCCCACTTTGATTGATGTGCTCCAGTCCTGACTGTCAGTTTCACCTCTGATACATCAGTGGTGACATCACTGGCAGAGGCTGCCACTGTTCCTTTCTGTGATTGGCTGAAAGAAAAGGATGGAATCCCTACATGTCACATAGCTCTTAAAGGAGTAAGTAATTACATGTATCAGACTACTTGCATCACAATGGAAAGGCACATAGGTGCCACTAACAAGCTCACTGGGGGTAGAACTACCCAGAGGACCAGAGCACTGAGGACACCGGGAAATGGAAATAAGAAAGTTATATACATGCACACCCTTACTATATGATAGTGAATGCTCACAAACACGAACATGAAAACTGCAAATAGCACAGCATATGTAGACCGAGTTGCCCAGGAGAGAAATAATTACATATGACATGAAGTTTGGTCTGCAGAAACCATTTAAAGTCTATGTAAACCCTAACAATGAACTTATATTATTTCTCTCTTGTGGTCTGTAAAATATACCATTGAAGGAGTTCTGTTATATCTGTTTGATGCGGGAAGTGCAAACAAATTACTGTTGATCTTGCTAGAAATGTTTTCATCAGATAACTTCCTGTGCTCTCTACCCATGCTGCATACTGTGTGTACCAGTTACATTAGTCCCCACTCACTCTGAGGGATTTAGAACCCCTCTCTTTTATGTTTTGGAGAAGAGGAGGGGGGGACGTTTCTGCAGCCCTGTGCGGTTCCTCTTGTCATGATACAGTAGGGTAGGTACCATGGAGTTCCATTTTTAACATTTTCTCTGAAATTGGCTCCAGTTTATGGAGAACCTATCATTAAAGATACAAAGGTGCCGAATTACAATAAACATGCATGCAAGCAAATGAAAGTCAGAATTGTGTGTTAGCACAATCCTAACAATTGCAACCCTGCTCCTTACAGATAGTGGAAATCCATCTCTGATAATGGTCCTTGAAAAGAATCTGTTAAGGAAAAATATCTGATTTTTCTAGGTTATTCCATTTGCTTAAATTAGAACTTGCAGCCGGTTCCCTAAGACATTGTTTTCCACAAAGGAGCAAGCTTGCAAACCTAATTCACATGACAAATAGGTATAAAGAATGACATACCAATAGGGATGAATGAAGCTGAAGCTGGGACAATTAGAACCAATAGGGATGGCAACATTAGGGTAGATTTTCAAAGCTGAAAAGTGCTTCAAGTAACTCCTAAGGGTTAAGAAATATCTTTTAATCTATCCTGTACCTCTTTTTGGACCAAAAAAGTTTAACCTTAACTCAATTGGTAACAAAAAGCCTAGAGCTAACTCTAAAGGTAACCTGAGCACCAACCCTTTCCCTGGCGATAACCCTAAACCTTTGGTAACAAAGTCATGTGATCACCAAGACAGCATGGACATGGCAATTACATAGCTTTGTTGATAAACAAAGTCATGTCACACAGCAACAGGGCCTCATAGATGGGAGTACTTTATGCTCCTAGCTTGGAAGGAAAATGCTGATTTTGCCCCATGGAGGAATTGGCTCCCATTTTTATGACATTTCTGTGAACATGAATTTGCTCATTTCAATGTGAAATCAGGCTCATCCCTACATACCAGCCGCCCTGTATCATCTCTGCCCTAATAAAAAAAGGTAATATTCTTCCTTTTTAGCATAGTACTGATTACACTTTGCACTTTATGTAATGTGGATAAAAAATGGTTGCTATGTGTTTCATTTGCTTGGATTGCACTAAACAATGTCAAGTTCACATTGTTTTTGGATTGCACTGACTGAATTTTGCACTTTATACAAAGTTGTTAAAAATCTGCTTGCTATCGGCTACTACTTACTGATAATCTACAATTATTTGGTACTGGTGGTGCTGTACATATCCATTGATTATTCATATTGGATAGAGAAGCATTAAAAGGTTTTTATTGCTGTCTTTACACCCCATACTGAGAAGATTCATCCTCTCTGTCCTGGTTATCATATTCACTAATACAGAAAGTGAGGGAAAATACAACATTTTAGAGTTGTCACAAGAACAAAAGGTGAGGGTGAATATCCCAATGGGGAAATTTATTCAGTCAAAGAGGTAATTTTCTTCACTGTGTAGGGAGTTGTTCGATTGCATTTCTAGGTCAGAAAATAAAGCAACATTTCCTCATTTCAGATACAAATTGGAATACAATTGGACAACTTTACATCTACCCTGTGTATAAATGATAATAATGTAGAGTACAAAGTTATTACTTACCATATACTTTGAGGTTGTAAACATATGTATTCATATCACCATCTGTAAAAATGTACTCCCCTTCATCTGCAGTTCTCAGTTCATCCAGTCTCAGAGTTCCATTAGCAAACATCAGACATCTTTCCACATACTGGTAACAACAAGATATCCAACGTTGGGAACAACAAGAAGCCTTACTGGATGCAACACATTGATTACTAAAAGTCCACTTCAGTGTATAGTTGTGTAAGTTTTCGACAGACTCATAAAAATAAACAGATCCCCCATTTGTTCCAATAATCTCCTTAGGAAGAGACACAGTGCCTGCTGGAAGAAAAGGTATATGTACATATTAATAATGTAGAAATAGTGTGAGGGTCTACTGGTCAGTCTCAGCTTCATAATTTATAGTTTTCCTGTAGTCTATTCAGACATCTAATGTTTAATTTTGGAAAGTAAAAATTGGCATGTCGAAAACTGCTGAATACATATTTAAAGGCTATGTTTACCTTCAATACCATGTTATATCCATATTCACGGATTAACCTGAAACATTGTCACATCTCCAGCCACCCCCCTCCCTACTTACCTGAACTGAAGGGTTCCTCCTCCTCCGCAAGCTTCTTTCAGTTTTTGATTCGGCATAGCTGTGTGTGGCTTTGTCCGCACAGCTACGTTGTATCCCTTTTAAGGTTTTGCAACTTAGCAGGGAATCCCAGTGAAGGTTATGGGAGGTGAATCTTGATATTAAATTCTGCCCATTCCCAAAGCTAAGCTTATGTAAAATAGGGCAAAGAAAATTGGGCACTGCCATGGGCGGCCTCCAGGGCTCTGCAGGGAAAAATCCTAAAGCCATCAGCTGCTTGCCCTTGCGCAATGCAGTTAGAAGGGCAAGCAGCAGCAACTGGAGGTGGAAACCCCTAAGGCCAGCGGAAAGGACAGGCACCAAGAAAAATTAAACATAGACCAAATAAATATAGCTAAATGATTCTAAGCACCCGCCCTTCCCCAAATCAAGACTAAAACAAAAAAGTTACAGGTAAGCCTAAAAAGGAGACGTAGAGGTGGTGCCACATGGCAGTATTAGGTGACCTCCTTCTCTTACTCCCCCTCCAACTCCACTACCTCTTCTTATGAAGAAAAAAACGATAAATAGGGGTTTAAGAGAGGTATACAACCAATACATGTGTATAACAAAATATCAAAATGTATTGTATATATATATATATTAAATTAAATAAAGAAATAAATAACCATTCATGAGAAATGTACAATTCATAAGAATACAGATAAAACGCCCCCAATTAGCTGTAACACAAAAAGATATGTGGGTTTAATTTTTTGCTATTTATACTTTTGTGTTTTTTTGCGATCTGCGCCGCGGGTGGGGACTCCATATTATGTGGGTTACCTCTTGCGGAGATGGAGGTGCGGCCCTGTAGGGGGACATGTGGGCTTATCACCCCTATCCGCTACCAGTGGGGAGATTGTCGGGAACTGTCCACCTGAGGGAGGACCCTCAGGTTGCTCATTGTGTTGCGGCAGCTGCTCGATCTATCACATATGCCTGATCGGCGAGCAACTGGCTAGGGATGGCGCATATGCACCTGTCGGGCGCTTGCGCTATATGAGCCCAGCACCGCTGATTGGCGTCATGCACACCTGAGTGCTGGGCGTCCTCTCGGCGGTGGGGACTACATAAGGAAGGGGGAGGGAGAGGGGAGAGGATGCGGCTGTTGGATCATGAGTCTTTCATCCACTAGACATTTCAATTTCCTCGTCTAAGGTATTATTCATTTTTGGTCAGTTATATTAGGTTGGTATCCTCCCTGGCTCTTGATAGCAATAGGGGGTTGTAGAGAATAGAGCACAGAGTGGGGGAGTGAGATGGGATAGGGGCTTGCCCTTGTTTGATTGATTTGATGCACATGCAATGGGTGTTTTTCATTAGTTGTTAGGGGATAAATATAGACCTTCCACTGATAGGTATGGAGGTATTAGTAAGGATTAGGATCTGAGATCACTACGCTACACATAATCATTTCACTTATATGCATTCGTTCACCAAGACAATGCCCTACAAATATGGGAACCATTTTACTTTTTCTGGTGAGTATACACAAATAAATAATAATGTGAGGGTTTATTTATATATATATATAAACATATACCGTATTTGCCGGCGTATAAGACGACTCGGCGTATAAGACGACCCCCTACTTTTTGTGTTCAAATATAGGTTTTGGGCTATACTTGTCGTATAAGACGAGTATAGCCCAAAACAATGTTTAAATGCACTTACTAACCTCCTTGGCGGTATTCCCGAGTGTGGCTCGGGGTTAATTTTCAGTACCATAAGTGTTAACCCCGAGCCACACTCGGGATTACAGTCTCTTACCTTGTCCAGGATGCCAGCAGCGTCCTCCATCTTCCGTCCTTCAGCTACTACCGCGCTGAGCCAATCA
>NW_017307569.1:376552-396297 GCF_000935625.1 Nanorana parkeri
ATATATATATACATACATACAAGGCATTGCTAACATTTGTATAAAGTAAGAAATCAAAATACAAAATCCATATATACAGATTACTCTCACATTGGTATCCCCCTAATCCTCAAAGCTAATAGGTAATCCCTTATACTAAAATCCCCACATCATGCCAAATTATCAACCCCTGTTGGCAACATTAACCTTGTTGTGAACATAAACCTCCAAAGAGGTCAATAGTGTTAAAATATATGTGATTAGCCGCCAGAGCTTGTCTGGATAGGAACAATACTACTGACAGACAGACCCATGTAAATCTCAGGGTATCCACATTCCCCCAGCATTAAGTGAGCATACCTGGAGTGTGGAGGTGTCGTTTTAGAAAAAAGATTTCAATATAAGTGAAAAATAATATAAGTGGGATATCTTTATACTGGGGGGGAAGAATCCCATACTGATTTCATTACCCCTGTAATTTGTTCTAGACTAGGTGATAGGGGTCCTTTGCCTCGTCCTTGATGCCCCCTCTTCCTGTGGCCCTGATGTCTCTGGCATGGTCTCGGACGGAGTTGAGTGGGCTGGTTTGATTCAGGCCGCCATTACTTTGTCTTAATCCGGAAATACCTGTCCTCCTCCAGACATTAGTTGTTTGGTAAGTATGGGGTACCCACCTTTCGGGGGACCTTATACCTGCGGTGCCATTTGCTTAAACATTCTAATTTATGTTATATTCATTTATTAATGAATTGAATTATGAAATGAAATCAATTGATATATAATTGTTATTACTATTATTATTGTTGGAATCGCCTCCCGTGGTCCCCTGAAGAAGCTTTGTTGCGAAACGCGCCGGGACCCGGATATGCCAGTCTTCCAGCAAATGAAAAATTAATTACAATCAGTAAATGAACAAGGAACAATTAATAATTAATGATAATCATGTCAAAAAATTGATAATTAATTTAGTTATAACTGGTTGATGATAGGCATATCCTGGGCACTTGTTGTGTGTTACAGCTAATTGGGGGCTTTTTATCTGTATTCTTATGAATTGTACATTTCTCATGAATGGTTATTTATTTCTTTATTTTATTTAATATATATACAATACATTTTGACATTTTTTATACACATGTATTGGTTGTATACCTCTCTTAAACCCCTATTTATCGTTTTTTCTTCATATATATATATATATGTGTTAGGCTAACGTAGTTAGCCGTATTTGTGGGAGGAGTCTGCGCCTCCTCCGTCCGCTCAAAAGGCACTCACCCAGGCTTCCTAGTACGCAGGGATCCGACGGAGTAACGCTGACGTCTTCACTGCAGCGTCACTTCCGGTGCAACGGTTTTCGCGGGCACGGTGCAGGAGCATCTCGGCTCTCGCTCTATTCAGCATTGTATTTTCGCCCAGGCCATCGGGCCATTCAGGTACATGGGGGCAGTATGTTGTATGATGGCGGGCGCCAGGAATCACGGGCATCACGGCGTGCAGACACTGGCGGGCACAAATGCACTGTGGGCGAGCGCAAACATGCCCCATAGGCCCAAGACATGTCTCTTTCATTGTCAGTCAGCTCGTGGCGGGGGAGAATATACCGAGAGGCGGAGAGGTACCCTAAGGGAGCTACTGTCGAGGCAGACTCAAAGTTGATTACTATACCTCTTCTTCTTACTCTTCCTCAGCCTCCTCTATCTATGTTATTATGGCATGCTCTGTGGATTTGGGGTTTTCACCCTACCAGTGACTCATCAGTTAGGACGCCTGTATCATTTTTGCATCAATAGGTGACTATAATGTTAATCTGTGATAGGGCAGGGATTAGTGGAAAAATCCCTCTTGTGTTCCTCATAGAGCACATGTTGGCCGAATAGACATGATCATTCCCAAAATCCTTCACTGCAACTTCTCACTTATTTAGCTTTATGCTTGGCCTGGATGGTTCTACATTAACATTCCAACCTGCCATCACTTTTTTTAATTTGAATAATTCTCATATTCACATTTTTTCTTGTAAAACCATCCCTCCCCCAGACAAGCCATGGCTATGAAGTTTAAAGGAGAACTATGACATGAGTGATTTCCACTCACCTCATAGTTCTAAGCCGACCTGTGACAATGAGACTGTCACAGGTCGGCTCAGTAGATCGTGAGGTGAGAGAACACATCTTGGGCTCCCTCACCTCTCGATCCTGTCACGGCTCTCTGCCGTGACAGGGGGAGGGGCTGGATTCCCCTCTCCCCGCTCCGATCTGCCAGCGCTGACTGGCGGAACGGATGGGGGAGGGGGCGGGTACAGCTGGCTCTGCCTCTAGATAGGCAGAGCCAGCTGTCACTTACGCAGCTGGGCGTATACCGCGAGCTGTATACTGAGCTTAGGGTAACGGGAGGACGCTAGTGTGTGTCCTCCCGCTACCCCAAGGAGAACTATGGGGAAAAACACTGACCCCATAGTTCTCCATTAAGCTGAACTCCAGCCTTTCATTCAGCCTGGACTGAAATTGCTTACTCTGATTTTTCTGCACACTGTGTACTAGAAGCTGCAGCAAGTTAGCTAGAGCCCGCCTCATTACCTGGCTGCTGGACATTCAGCATCATCTATCTATTTCCTTCTCAAATGTTCCAGAAAGGTTCTAAAACATTCACTGCAACGCCTTCCATATTTAGTGGAAAGTTCCTGGCATGAGAGGCCTCACAGTAGCATGTTCCCAGCTGCTATTACCTTTTTAAAAACTTTAGTTTTTTTACATATTATTTAAATATTTGCAGTTTATTAAAATACACATTGTATGGCTGTATGGGGAGGAGAGGCTGCAGATGGTTGTGTATAGAGATTGGGTATGTGTTAGGGATGCACCGATACCACTTTTTTAAGACCGAGTATGATACTTTTGATCAAATACTCACAGATACCAATTACCAATACTTTTCTTAAAGGGACAGGTCACATTTTTTCTAAAGCAATACAAACTAATGCTTTAAGGTCACTTTCTTAATATTATGATTCATGAGATGACGAGGGAGCATGACGCCGGCTTCCCGGCCAATCAGAATGCCGGGAGCTGCGTCATTACACGGCACCCAGCTTCCGGATTTGCTAGCTTCCTGACCAATCGGGAAGCAGGGCAGCACGTCATTGCACGCTACCCGGCTTCCTGATTGGCCGGGAAGTCGGCTCCATGCTCTCTCATCACAAGTGACGAGAGAGCATGGAGCCGTTTCCTGGCCAATCAGGAAACCGGGCAGCGTGTAATGATGCGCTGCCCGGCTTCCTGATACAGGAAGTACTCGTGCTAGGTATCGGAGCATTTTGGCGAGTACGAGGACTCACCCAATTACTCGGTATCGGCACTGATACTGATACTAGTATCGGTATCGGTGCATCCCTAGTATGTGTCAACCAATTTTTACCAACAATAATCTATTATATTGACACCAGAGACAAGGAGCACTCCACATGTTCACTTCAACTGTCTAACCAACACCACAGATGACACCCATTGGACTATTTCTAGGACTGCATCTAACCTGAATAGGAAACCTAATGAGGCTGCTATTCTAGAACCCTTTTTTCATACCATGTTTATAGTTTTCTGTAAAGTCTCAGTTCATGCATGGGCAGTTGGTATGTTTTTATACCTGATAGTAGTCGTAGTCGATTATTTGCTTAAGTATTTTTCCTTTTGTTTTATACTTTGTGATGATGTGATGTTCTACTCCAACCTTTTTATAAAGTATTTGGAAAAAAATACACATTTTATTTTTAACTTTATTTGCATTTTTATTTGTTTTCCTTGCAAGAACATCCCTGTCCAGGTCAAGTACATATGGGGATGGTCATCAAATCATAGTGGGTAGATGTATTTACAGCTGAGAAGCATGCTACAAGGGTGACTCAAGTGAATTTTGTAGAGCCGCCACACTTGGTAGGAGTCATTTCTATCTCACTTCAGTCTTCCTTGACCTTTTCCTCTGAGTTTTTTTCCAGGGAAAAGAGGGGAAGGGTAAGACTACAATCCTGCAGCCATATGTTGCATGCTTTTCACCAGCACTTACAAACATTCACCCCACCAACTTCAGTAACAACCTTCCCATTCTAGGTTTGCCTGGAGATGTCCCCAACACACCACCAAGGCCAGCATCTGAATGCTAACTTTGCAAAGTTGCTTGGCATGTCCACTGCTTCTATACCAGGTGAATTACCCAAAATGAATATAAAAAAGTTGAACCAAATAGAGATAGACACCACACCACTAATTTAAATACATAGAAAACTAGAAAATGAAAAAAGGAACATCATGGGGCTTTTTAGGTGTCAAAACCATACATTGTGTCCATCAAACACAAGTGATTTTATGTAAAAAGATGAATTTGATTAATTTCAAATCAACATGGTTTAAACATATAAATACATCCAAAATGTCACTGTCATGATACAATTACATTCAAAACAAACTAAAATATACCAGGTAAAAACAATGCCCCTTTCTGCAGTTCATGGCCTGAGCGGTCCTTATTTAATGTATTTCCACTTGACATCGTTATTTTGTAATGTATTTTATTTTTGTTGAACAGATTTCTTTTAATATAATTTTTATTAGTAATATTTCTTTTTCTCATAGGGCGATCCCTGCCCTGGTCAAGCAAACACAGGCAGGGACAGCAAGGGATGTAAATAAAAATATTGGTTTAGAATGGACTACGAAACACCCACAGAGGATGTTACAAAAAAAATTATTACATTTATTTTAAATACAGGCTTTCCCGGGTTACGGATGTCCGACTTACAGACAATCCGTACTTACGAACGGGGTCCGCAGTTCTCCTAAATGTACTGGCAGCCACCGGTACATTTAGGAGAACTGTGGCTGCAGCGGCCTGTGTCCTTTCAAATCCCTGCTGCTCTCCGCGCCTGTGTTAGCGGAGGCAGCGGGGACACAGACCGCTGCATACCGCTGATGCCCCACGTACCCCCGGGAAGCCATTCCGTCGGCTTCCCCAGTCCGGACGATCCTCCAGTCTCCTGGTCCGGCCACAACTCCTCTGCCCCGCCCCCCTGCCTACTCTTCATTGCTGGCTGGGAGCCATACCCAGCCTGCTATTGGATATTGTAAAATGCAATAGCCAATAGCAAGCTGTGTTTTGCTCCCGCCCACTGTCTGCTGTCAATCAGCATGGGGGGACCTGATAGAGAACTTTCTGCTTCAGGCCCCTCCTCTGTTGATTGACAGCAGGCAGTGGGCAAATACAATAGCCAGCCTGCTATTGGATATTGCAATTTGAAATATGCAATTTGAAAATTTTAATGCTCCCAGCATTAAAATACAAAAAAAAATAAAAGTTTACAAAAATTAAAAAAATGTAATTAAAAAGACAAAAAAAATGTAAAAAAGGAAAGAAAAAGTTAAATAAATAAAAATTAAAAATGCAAACAAATAGTAAAAAATAAAGTTTATAAAATAAAATTAAAAATAGAAAAAAACTTTTTTGCTGTGTCATTTTAAATAAAAAAATGTTTTAATTATATTATAATCTTCTGAACAACAGGAACAGAGAGCAAAAGAACCGTGACCCTTCCCTATGCTATCCAACTAAAAAATGTTTTTTTTTTGGCTGGAGTTACACTTAAAGAATTGACCCGTTCCGACTTACATACAAATTCAACTTAAGTACAAATCTAAAGTCCCTATCTTGTATGTAACCCTGGGACCGCCTGTAAAGACTAAAAACCCTTCCCAATTTCCTACTCTTGGTACCACACTTCCTTTTTCTGCTTCCACTCATTCCCTTTGGCAAAGAAAAAAAAAATCGACTCCTCAAATCTAAAAAGAACCTAAGCTCTAACTCTTTTGGAAGATAACTCTAATTTCCTAGCGACCTGTATCTCCACATTAGGTATAAACTTGTTTTAAAATGTTGTGCTAGAATTGCCAATTATATACTATTATGTAACAAAATATGTGCTTGGCCGACTGATCAGAGGGTGGCTTTAAACTTGGACTTTATTGAATAGATTTGGAGTGAAGGATAGATAAGGAGAGTAAGTGACAATGCCAAAATGTCAAGAGAGGCAAGAAGATATGTGCATGTAACAATATTCAAAAGAGAATGAAGAGATTGCAATAACAGGGTTTTGTAGGAACAGTTTCCCTAAAGGCTCACTAGGTGCCAGCACAGTGTATGAGACACACAATGGAGACAGATAAGGGGGGTGATTTACTAACCTAAACACACACACACACACCAGGTGTGTGTGATTTTCACACAGCAAAACGTATTTATCAACCAAAAAGTCTCTAAAAGCATATTTCCACTAATGCCATATATGTAAAAATCATGCACATGATGCATATATAATGCTGCTTCACAGTTTAGACAAAAATGGTTAGCTCATGCATTTACATTCCTTGCATTCATCAACGCAAGCAACACAACATAGAGCTAATTTACCCAACATCACCTTGGAATTCCTTCAGGGCTTTGCACAACACACCTGCTGGGTGTGTACACATTACAAAGGTGTTTAGATTCCACCCATAGATCATGCTGGGAGGGAACACACTGCAGAGGTGTATACACGTTTGTGGTGTGTTTATAAGGTTAGTAAATCAACCCCAAGGAGTCAGTATTAATGACTATTTGCATTTCCCTTCCTAGCTCTCTTACAGGGAGGTAGAAAGTTTCTGGCAGTCCACGTGGGTGGCTAAATAGATCCCCAGACCTACCCCCGTGGGTAGTGGGTGCCACTCGAAAATGCCCCATCTGTAAATATGGTAGGTAAATGATTTTGTACGTTTTTGTAGGGCAATGATTAGCAGAAATGGTTTTATTTACTTAGTAAAGAGGTTCACTAAACAGTAAACAGGTGCCTGAATAAAATAGAATATTTAAAAATTGCATTAATCCCCCAGTAATCATCCCCCCACTATATGTGTGTCCACTCTGCAAAGTATGTGCATTTTCTGGTCAGTGATCAGCTCCAAGATGCATGAGCATTAACCCCTCAGATATCTCAGAGAGGAACCATGGGGAACAAAAGTAGCCACCCTGCAGAAGGAAGGACAGTGTCCGCACCAATTCAGAGATTATTGAGGATCTACAGCCGAGTGATACACAAATAAGATGCATTTTTGTCAATAGTTAAGGTACTTGAATGCATTTTTAAGATTTGACTCCTAAGATTAGGATCCACTTTAAGTTAAAGTAAGCAGTAAGAGTTTTATTTAACAAAATCATTATCTTACTATAAACAATACAATTAAATTATTTCCTACATTTGATATTTTTAAGATGTAACTCCTGAATTTTGGTATTACTTTAACTGTTCTGAATCGATTGTGAAAATGTCCAAGTCATGTCTATCCCCAGCCTCCCAGATTACAACTTCTAAGCTTGTCCACTTTTCACTACCAGTTTACAAAAAGTCATCCCTGCCCATTGCTTATCATGGATAGAAATAACTTGTGGCTCAATCTAGAATTCATTAACTTAGAAACTATCAAATAAGTCACAGTAATTAGCAAACTATAAATGTTATAGACAGCAAATGTTACCTGAATTAAGGAGAACAGTGACAAAGATGAATAAAAGCTGTTCCATAACTCTACATTCCAGTCCTCAATGCATTATCTAAGATGCTGCAGTGCATTGTGCCGTATTCTGATAATTAATTTTAGAGCAAGTTAATGATATTGTGTATTAAAGCATCAAATGTCCTCTTTCGGTGGAGACTGCAAGAATTGTGAAGCAGTTGTAACATTCAGTAATACAATGCATCTGTTGTTAGTAGTGATTTACATAGATTACCGTTAAATTCAGGGGAAAGGGGAAGTACATATATTAATCTTCAATGGGATGATGGGCACTGCGCATAATGCACAAATGTTTCCAGCTGTTAAAAACCTGTATCACCATACACTGATGAAATACATACATATATGGACGCTGTTTTACCCACCCATGGATTTTTATTGCTGTCCATCTAGTCCTGAGATTAAACACAAATCTGCCACACAGCACAGTCCTGTCTGGTAGGGTAAGAGACCCGATTTTAGCACTTGGACTAACAGCAGTCCCCTATCTCCGTGCACCACCTCCAACCCAGCAGACAGCTTGGCCGTCTGCTGCCTCCCACCCGGCTGACACCTCAGCTTAACCCACTGCTCCCCCCCCCCCCCTGGCTACTTCAGACAGCTACTTCAGATCCTGGCTACTTCAGACAGCAAAAAAGTTAGGGACGGCCCTGTGTGTCTTCAGCCGGACCCTGTGATGTCATGGGTCCTCTATTCCCTCCTCTGAAATGTGGCTGATTCTAAATGCTGATAGCAGCATCAAGTCATCTCTGCAGCATGCTGCTGTGAATCCAGGGTATGGTGTGGGCCCATGATGCCACAGGATAAAAAGAAGTGGGTTCACTGAATCCATAAGAGGAGCGGCACCACCTCATTGGGTCAGTGAGTCTATGGCAGACAGTTCTGGAGAGCTGAACTCTAGGCAGATATAAAAGCCACAAACAATGCGGCTCTCAGGAATACATTAGTAAATGTAATATTTGAATACAAGCAGTGTAAGTATTTGAATGTGACCTCGTATCAGCATCTTGCAGCCCTTGTCCAGCTGGGCTGGAGCATGAGAGGAAGAAGCAGTACAAGGAGCCAATCTATTCATGTGCTGACAAGAAGCATGCTGATAGGAGGAGAAACCACAATGACAAAGAGATGAGGTCATCACTGTGCCACTTCTCCTTTCTCTGTCCATTGTGTTACTGTGGAGGGTCCCAGATGACCTGGGCTCCAATGAGGTGGGGTGAGTGATGCTATCCATCAGACTGAGGGCATCTAGTGGCTGAAAGAAAGCACTATGGGGGAAATCTCTGGAGTGAATAAATCTGGTTTTGTTATTTTATCTTTAACTTAACCTCTTGCCGTCCGCCCGTTAAGAAAAAACGGACGGACGGCAGATTCGCATCCACGGGTTGCCGTCGCCAGACGGCATTTTTTTCCTGCTTGTGCGCGCCCCCTAGCGCGCACGGGCAGGAAAGACCCGCTCGTTACTACAGCCGTTAACGGCTGTTTCACATACAACCGATCAGCGGCTCTATAGCCATAAAAGCTTTTAATGCGTCGCCTATGGCCAATTTTGGGTAATGTTGTTTTTTTGAGGTTTTGCGCGCATGCACAATTTTAAGACTTGACATGTTTGGTGTCTCTTTACCCGACGTGACCCCGTCTTTTATATTTTACCAAAAAATTTGGTAATAATAAATGTTTTAGAATTGAATATAGGGGGAACTGTTTTTAAAAAAAAAATCTGTAGTTTTTCCTTAATATATTAAAAAATAAAAACCCCAATGGTGATTAAATACCACCAAAATAAAGCTCTATCTGTCCCCAAAAAAGGGTATAAAATTCATTTCAGTACAGCGCTGCATGACGGAATAAATGTCAGTCAAAGTACCGCAGCGCTGAATACTGAAAAATGGCCTGGATGGGAAGGGGGTTTAACACCCTGGATGTCAACTGGTTAATGTTATTTTTGGCTGGAGCTCTGCCGTTTGAAGTCTAATTGAGCTGTATGTTCGCACTTTTACTGACCGAGAATATTTTTGAGTATAATTGCTTGAATTTGGATACCGTCATGTCATACTGTGACTGATTCAGGTGCACAGTCAGCTGCTGAAGAGCTCTATGCATTGTCACACAATGGGCAAAAGTGAATCCAATTTCAAGCCATCACAGTCCTGATACATGTTCTCCCTTAGTAAGTCCAGATGAAGGCGGTAGTTGTATGAGCCCCAAAAAATGTGTAAGATATTTCCATACTGTCCCATCAACCCTACGTTGAATCGAGATGTATCTAGAGTATTAAATGGAGTGTGGTGCCTATATTAACAATCCTACAGTTTGACACCACAAACCAAAGAGACAGTGGGGTTCCTCTGGAATGTAGAAGCTGCCTGTCCAATAGTCAAGGAACCTTTCATGACATTTTCACATCTTATATGGCCAACCACAGCAATAGGATAAACCTTGCAGGTCTAGCACAATTATTCCACTTCTTTCTGGCTCTGCAACCTTAGGCTTGCCAATAATGGCTTCTATTCATATAGAAGGCAGACTTTATTCATATAAAGTCTGCCAAGGGATTGAAACCTTCACTCATAATTCAGTGCCAGATTTCCATTTCAGGCACCTGTATGGCACAAACAGAAATCTGTTTAGCCTGAGCCGGCGCCCTTAACTGCTGCGGGACGCACCGATTTTCACATATGCAGAAAAGGACCCCACCATCGCGATAGGCTGCCCTAAATGCATCAGACAGGCATTTTAAAGGACAACCTTACATTCCTGTAGGTGCCACTGGTCTTCGAGCAGGAAACTAGGGATGCACCAATGCCGGTTTTTCGATATCAAGTGCGAGTACCGATATTTTGCTTTTGGTAGTCGCCGATACTGAATACCAATACCGGTGCTTCCACTGGCATGGAGCAGGCTTCCCGGGTAATCACGAAGTCGGCAGCGGGTAATGACATGCCAACCGGCTTCCTGATTGCCAGGGAAGCCGGCTGCATGTTGTTTGGCCGGCTTAATTGTGGTTGGCCGGGAAACTGTCTTAAATAAAATATTAACCGTTCTGTAAGCAAAACTTAATTTTCTGGCAGTGCCCCTCCCGAGAATAGACTCTGGATCCGCCCCTGCTTGACACAACACCAGGAATTACGCAGAGTAGGTACCTGCATAGTGCTTTTCTATGGAGGGCGCCTGTAAGCACATGCCCACTCGGCCTAATGGTAAATCTGGCCCTGCTTATTTGTAGACTCAAGTATTGTCCATTAATGTGCCCATATTCTCAGTTCCAACAAACCTGGGCAAAATGTTTTTTCCCCC
Organism: Nanorana parkeri; assembly: GCF_000935625.1. Classification (NCBI taxonomy): domain Eukaryota; kingdom Metazoa; phylum Chordata; class Amphibia; order Anura; family Dicroglossidae; genus Nanorana; species Nanorana parkeri. The sequence goes on from NW_017307569.1 coordinate 387,421, forward strand.
ATAAAAAGTTGCTATTAAACTAAATGTTAACAGGGGTTAGTTAGTTATTTACTCCTTCCACTTTTTCCCTTATTTTGCTTTTCTTTTTTACTGTTCACATACAAACTTTTTTTGCAATCAATGTATGTTTATGTAGCACCACATTGCACAATAAAGAAGATTTTTAATTTGTAAATATGAAGGTTTTAAACCAGAAACATCATTAATAAAGGAACAAAACTCAGGATAAAATTTGCTGATTCCTGTGTCGCTTGCTTACAAAACAAAGCTTGTGCAGAACTACATTATCCTTTTTTTTAAAAAATTGCAAGTTACATTTTCCTTTAACTTTACCATTGTGTATGCACACATTTTCTAGAGTTGTAGGTAGAAGGTATTGGTATGAAACATTTTGTTGAATTCCACTTTTGTGTGTACATGTCAAGGAGTGCAATATCCCTAGTCAGAGAACTCCAAATACACTCTGTGCCACAAGGGGGCACTTCAGACAGAATCCATAAAGAAAAAAGGATGGGGAACCACACTGTGGGGTGTATTTATAAACAATTTGCAGAGCCATTTGTCCTACTACTTTTGCTATAATATGTTTCCGGTTCAGTATCTTCCTGATATTACATTTGACATGAAAAGAAAGAAAATACAGTATGCTAAGAACATTCTCTTTTGCCTTCATTTGCTTCCAGAATGAACGTACATGCACTTTTGCAGGACTAATGACTCTGCAAATGTTTATAAATACATTCCTATTTGTTAGACATTTCTGATCCCTATTTCCTTATATAGTCCAATCCAGCACAATTTGAGGGCTTCCAAATGCCCCCCTTCATCAGTGCTAAAAAAAGAGCTTGTATGCATATACACATCTTTCAAGAAATGCTCAGTGACATTTCACATGAGTAATATAGACTCACACACATACACTTGTTTTTTTATTTTTCATAAAACGAAGAAGTTTGTAAAAAACAGGATTACAAAAGCTAGATAAACAGCATTTAAATTTAAAATATATGCATTTTAAATGAAACATTATTATAAATTAATATATATCTCCCGCAGAATAATAATTCTATAAAGCTGATCAAAAATATTGTGAACTGTAAATATGCATATTACATGCTCAAATTTATTTACAGTGTTTTTATTAAGCTTTCGGTTACATAAACTTGCAGCGCAATTGTTTTTTTTTTCTTTTTTACTTCTGGTGAAAGTGGGGAAAAGGTAAGAACCTCTTTCAAGTTTTTATTAGTATTTTTGTCCCTTTTGTGGAAATTCTTCACTTCCTGTGACACCAAGGTATTGATATGCGCTGCAATTCTTTCATCATGTCATAGTCCATTATTCCAATATTCCTTACTTGAAAAATACACTAGTGGCCGGCGTAATTGTCTTTGAGGAAGTTCAGTTCACGGAGACAGAAAATAAAGTAAAATCTTCCAAATGGGGGCTAAGGCAGCAATGAAATCCTTTCAGAAGCCCTAATCCTTGCCTATGCTGTCCTAAAACTAAATATTATAATAATAATACATTATACTAATGGCTAGGAGTGCTACTTTAAAAAATGATAACACTTCAAATTCATTTATTACAATAATAATTTACTTTAGCACTGTTTGAACTTTTACCTTGTAATACAAATTTACAGACACTATCACTATATTTAGCTGAGAGTAAAGTATAACAAGGAAGCATGGATTCATTTGGGAAATTCCCAAAATGACTGCCCTGTTCTGCCAAAATACAGAAGGTTGTTCTTATCCAAGCATAACATTCTCAAATATGAAATTACTAATTGTGATGGTAAACAAACAATTATGCACTTTGTGCAAATACACCAGGTGTGGATGACATTTAAAGTTGTACTCTGAGCTCCTTAGCCTGTTCGCCCAACTAATCACTGGAAGTGGAAGCTGCCAATATTCTCTCTCTGCCATGGTGGAACCATGACCCTATTCCTACCACTGTCCATTGTAGATTATATTAGGATCAAAGCTAAAGAATACTTTAGCTCCAAGTTGATTTTTATTGGATGATACATAGACATATAATTCACAAGTACTTTCCCCAAAAAAAATCCAAACTAAAAAACGTTCTTCTTTGCATTCATTCACAAAGAATGAATGTTCACAGATATTCATAAGGCAAATGGACTTACATATTGTACAATAATAGACTCCTATTAGATCCCTCTCAGCTCTAACATCGATACATGTAATCCCCCCCCGTAACATTGATAAAGGGAATCCCCCCCCAACAGGCTATTTTCAGACATGCTGATGGAGGCACCTCCAACCGTGCAGGGGGCATGAGATAGGTGCTGCGGGGACCCACTACAAATACAAGGAATTAAACATTTTTAAAGAAAAGCAGATTTAGTCAAAGGTGGACCTCCTAAGTGGAAACAAAAAAAACCCAAAAAAACTTTGATATCACTTTAAGTATCTAATCTGATATTCTGTAGTGTGCCCTTTTATTTTTTTGGAATTTATACAACATTATTACACAGCATTTTAAAGCATCATGTGCCCTCTTTTGGTAGAAAACAATACAGCAAGCTGCTAGCAGTTAAAAACAAACCTTTTAAAATTATTTTTTAGTTTATTTATTTTTTACTTTACTCTTAGGGTCTTTGGAAACATCAGGGGTCAAAATGTAATCAATGCACCTTTAGTAGCATGAAATAGAACTGTACTGCCACCATTACATATAAAGCTAGGCCTGATTAAATAATTTGTAAAGGCTTTGAATAAAGATAGTTTGTACAATGAATACATAGCGCATAAATGACCTGGACTTACCATCGCAAAACTGAAGACAGGAATATTTGATGGTCCACAAATCAGACAACACATAAATGACCCACATTTCATAGACTTGATAAATTAAATTAAATCTTGTGCCTGGTCTTCATTTGTTCTTTTTGTGAAAAACTTCCTTGTCAACAAGAAGGCAGACAACTTTACTCAATTAGTAGAGGAGATGCTCTTTCATTTCAACAGGCTCGGTTGTAAAATGAGTGTTAAAATCCATTATCTGCTCAGTCACTTAGATCTCTTTCCAGAGAACCTTGGTGACATAAGCGAAGAACAGGGTGAAAGATTTCACATAAAAACAATGGAAGGCAGATACTAAGGAAGATGGGATGCACACGATAGAAGATTACTGTTGGATCCTTATGCAGGATTGTCCTGGCAGATCTCTCTCAGAAGTCTAACAAAATGAGCTTCTTCTGTGTCGAGTGATTGGACTGATTGAGTCATTAACCTGTGATTTTGTTTATAATAAGTAGATTTAGTGTACTACACTTTTCTTTTAATTTTTAATGTGTTTCTTTCATGCTACAAGGAGATTCATTTGTAATATATCCTGAATGAGTGAAGAGTGGTATAGGGCATTTATGCAGTACCTCAAAAACTACAACTGATAGGGAAAAATTGGTGCCATTTTTGGAATCAGCGGGTCAGTTACCCAGCAACAGGTCTAACATTCAAGGCATCTCATTATAACTGGAGCATTTGCACTAGTGAGGTAAGTTAAGGGACCTGCTATTGTAGCAAAGTTGGAGATAAATATCCTGTAGTATCCAATAAGCCCAGAAATGTTCTAAACTACTTCTTCGTCTGAGTCAGTTCCTTATGGTTTAAATTTTAGTAAATTGTGGCTTAACTATCCCAATGGAATAGCCCAGATACTTGGCTTCCTCTAAGCCAATGGTACTTTTGCTAGGGTTTGCTGTTAACCTGGAACTTCTTATGGAGTTAAGAACAGCGTCACCTTTGACAGATGAGACTCCCACTCTTCGCTTTGTATGACCACGTCATCCAAATATGCTGCTGCATAACTGGCATGTGGTCTTAAGATCCGTTCCATCATTCTTTGAAATTTTGCGGGAGCCCCATGCAACCCGAAAGGTAACACCTTATATTGGAAGAGGCCACCCAAAGAGGAAAAGTCAGTCTTTTCCTTTCCCTGTTCTGTAAGCGGTACCTGCCAATAACCCTTGGTCAGATCAAACGTGGTAAGGTACCTGGCTTTCCCAAATCTTTCCACAAGTTAGTTGACCCCTGGCATTGGATGTGCATCAAACCTGGATATTGCATTCAGCTTCTGGTAATCATTGCAAAACCTGATAGTGCCGTCTGGTTTAGGTACAAGCACAATTGGGCTACTCCAGTCACTCCAGGACGCTTCGATTACCTCAAGGTCCAGCATTTTCTCTACTTCTGACCTAATTGCTTCTCTCCGGGCTTCAAGGAATCCTCTATGGCGGTGGTTCTCAACCTTTCTAGGGCCGGGACCCCTTGGTAACATTTGCCAAGTTGTGGTGACCCCCAATGGTAAAATTTGGGGATGACGCGGTTCTCACCTAGCACAGCAGAAATCCACTGGCGTACGCCGTCATAATAAAAAAAAAAAAACCACCATAGGAATGCATAGCTAGATTCCTATTGGCTATTTCAATTTTCAATAGCCAATAGCAAACTAGCTATTGCACCCGCCCTCTGCTGCTGTCAATCACTAGAAGAGGACCTGATGGAGAACTTCAGGTCCCCCTCTGCTGATTGGCAGCAGCAGAGGGCGGGTGCAATAGCTAGATTGCTATTGGCTATTGCAAAGTTAAATAGCCAATAGGAATCTAGCTATGCATTCTTATGGTGGTTTTTTGTTTCTGACTTACGGCAGCCGGCGGGCCCCAGATGTCAGAAGAAAAAAAAATGATCGCAGGGAAAGGTTTACTCTGCTCGATTGACCAGAGTAAACCTTTCCGGGAGAAAGTGTTTCTCTCCCGGGCGGTAGTGAGCCGCTATCTAATAGCGGGAGACTCCCCCGGGTGACCCCTGGCAAAACGTCATTCGACCCCCGACGGGTTGAGAACCGCTACTCTATGGCTTAAAATGTATCCTGTTCCCTGGCACAGTGATGATGTCATGCTTTATTACTGTAGTTCTTCCTGGGATGGGAGAGAAAACATCTTTATTCAGTCTCACAAACTCTTTACTTCCCTCTTCTGGTGGATAGTGAGGGTCTCTGAGATATTGACTATGGGATTATTCCTCGCAATAGGGAGGTCTGTTGCTTTTAGCATTACAAGACTCTCCTTTCTTTCTATTAAGTAGGTTCACATGGTAGATTTGTACCTCCTTTTGCCTCCCAGGCTGTATTGCTTTATAGTTCACTTCCCCCACTCTTTCATGGATTTCATATGGTCCATGCCATTTGATAATATTTTATTCCATGATAAAATAAATAATGCTCTTGCACACACTTACTCTTCAACCCTAATACAAACTTCTTTAAACACACTGGGGGTGATTTACTAACCTAAACACACGCACGCACCAGGTGCGTGTGATTTTCACACAGCAAAACGTATTTATCAACCAAAAAGTCTCTAAAAGCATATTTCCACTAATGCCATATATGGAAAAATCATGCACATGATGCATATATAATGCTGCTTCACAGTTTAGACAAAAATGGTTAGCTCATGCATTTACATTCCTGCATTCATCAACGCAAGCAACACAACATAGAGCTAATTTACACAACATCACCTTGTAATTCCTTCAGGGCTTTGCACAACACACCTGCTGGGTGTGTACACACTACAAAGGTGTTTAGATTCCACCCATAGATCATGCTGGGAGGGAACACACTACAGAGGTGTATACATGTTCGTGGTGTGTTTATAAGGTTAGTAAATCAACTCCACTGGCTTCATTAAACTTTTCTTTTTGTAGAGCCACAAACCTCAACCCTCCTATAAGGTTTTAACAGTGGTGATACTCTGAGATTTGTGGCTGCATTAAGCATATGGGGTTCATTTAAGTTTATAGGAGAATTTCAGAGTGCAATAAATCAACGCTGCTAAGATACATAAGGAAACTTGCCTAATGGGGGCCCCTTTCTACCCTAAACCCCATAGCCACCATGTGGACTGCCATGGCTATTGTTACACCACTGCGTGGTGCTATATGCTCAGAGAAGTGCCAGTCCTTGTGCTCAAGGTGGCTTTGTGTAGTAAAAGTATAGGGAGGGGATAAGTGGTCTCCAAAGCAGGCTGTGCAGAGCTGGCATGTTGATAGGAAATAAAGGACTAATGTCCAATCAGATCAACAGAAAAAGCTTTGAGGGTAAAATAGGTTGGCAAACCCGGCAAAATGTTTCATGGTCACAGCCTCAGGCAAAGTGCTTCACAAATCAGACATGGGCTGAATAACAGCTTACAGCACAGATTTTTAGAGTGACTTACCTCTGCAAAGTCTGTTTTGGAGACCATTGTTCTCCATATAAAAAAAAATTGTAATAGCTAGAGATCTACTATACAATTTTAGAAATACATTACACCAATAAATTCCTGCAGCACAGTTTGAACCTTTGCCTAAGATTAATCATTTACAAACCATATCATGCTGTTGAGAGCAAAGTTTAACAAGGAAGCATGGAAATTTAATGGACATTCCCATAATGATCGCTTTGTTCTGCTCGAACACAGAAAGTCTTTCAGATCCAAAAGGAAGATTTGTTTCATTTGTGAAAACACTAATTGTGGTATATGTTATATGTACACACACATGGCCTTACACTATGCAATGTTTACAAATACATACAGATGTGGATGATATTTGAACTACATAAAAGGAAAAGACTGGTATAATTTATAATAATGTTGATTCGTTGGTCTTGTGGGTGAAATGCAATAAGCAGAGTTCATGCTCCCTGCTGATTGGTGAGCTGTAACTCAGCAAGGGCGTGTCCGATCTCTGCAGGAAGACCACTGTTTCCACACAGAGCATAGATTGACTAGCTACAACATATATGGCATACCAGTCTTAATTCCTAGGGTTCAATATTAAGTTGGCCCACCTTTTGTAGCTATAACAGCTTCAACTCTTCAGGGAAGGTGTCCACAAGGTTTTGGAGTGTGTCTATGGGAATGTTTGACCATTCTTCCAGAAGCGCACCTGTGAGGTCAGGTGCTGTCAGATATTAATGCATATTTTAATGATACATCCTTTTCCATTAGGAGTTGTTTTCTACCAAACGAAGAGAAGGATTAGTTGCTGTTCAAGCCTCAAGGAGTGATTAAATGTGTATTGATTTGTTGGTAGTTTTCCGATGGACTCCCTTTCAATTGCTTATCCTCATTTTTTTTTTATTATCCTGATTTTCTTTTGTCAATTTTCCCAAATTTTAATTAATTGGTTAGAATTGTGAGCATGTTTGTTGCGGAGGAGATATGGCATTCCTTATGGGGCCATTCACACCATATCACATTTACATTCACTTTAGTGGACTGACTAATGCAGCAAAATGAAAAAAAGGCACACAACACACATTATTGCATTTCTGGCTGCACGCTGCAATACAAATCGATTAGCAAGGTGCTTTGAGGTTCCATTCAGAATGAATGGCACTGCATTGCACCAACATGCGTTACAGCAGCAAGATGGTGTAAACAGGCCATAAAATGGAGTTGAGCAGCAGATATCCTGAAGCATTAGAACAGGTGAGGAAAGTTCGGACAGCAATGGATCACATCAGTCATCATCCAGAACAAAACCTAATGAAAGATAAGGATATTCATATATGAAATACTGTTATATGACAAATAATGATTAAAATTAATAATTAGCTTTTTCCTAATCATACAATGGAACACACACATGCCTTCAGTTAGGATAAATTAATCAAACTAGATTAGAGACACAAAGGATAGGGGAGCAAAAGCCAGACCCCTGAATAGAATAAAAAGAATTGTAAAGTCTAAGGGTCACCTTGCCAATACAAAATTCACTGGCAAAGCCAACTAATAAATAAGAAAGAAATCTATATTTTCACGCACAGAATATATATTATCTCACATTTAGTATGTTTGTGATTTCTTTTCATCAGCGCTTCCAAATTTCATAATGATTTTATTGCCAATTTACGCAAGTCAGTTTCAATATTTTGTGACAGGACAGTGCCGTGTCACTATGGTGATTGCTATGTTTAGCGCCCAGGACTCTTGGCCAGAGGGGCTGAGAGGGTTCAGAAAACGTATAGAGTTACAGGGAAGGGGCTGGGTTTCCAGTTCTTTCCGGATTTTCTGGAGTATAACTGGCATCTGGGTCTCTGGAGATTTCTAAAGGTGGCCATACACTTTACAACCCTCGCAAGACTTTTGTCGCACGCCTTGCATACACTTTGCGTTTATCGTACGATCACAGGATTTCCTGCGATTATAGTACGATAATCGTAGTGTATGGGCACCTTAAGAATTCTGGGCGGGATGAAATCTCCAGTCCTGGGGCCAGGTGCAGCCAATTGCCAGGTCAGACTGTCCAGGTGGCTGATAACAGCCCTATTAAGTCAGTGATGCAGGAGTTGGTGTGGTGTGGGCTGCAGGCACATAGGGGCTCCTGCTGGAAAGAGGGACAGGTTGTGTCCAGAAGCCAGAGTGGAGCCAGGTGGTTGTGTGTGTGCGCTGGAGGCACACAAGAAACAGCCTGGGGGGCTGGAAGGCTTGGAGTGGCTGAGAGAGCCAGGCACCCAAGGTGTGTGGGTGTGAAATCAATGGCTGCTGAAACATGCTCAAAGGCACTGAATATCCCAGGCGAAATTCTGTTGAGGAAAACAGTAAGGTCCTGGGACACTGAACATGATAACCTGTGAATGGTGAGCTGATATGTAGCCTAAAGAAAGCTATTTTTGTTGGATTTCATTTTTCTGCCTTTGGAATTAATAAAAGACTATCCTTTTTTTCTGTGAAAACGGCTTCATGACCAGTATTTAAGCGCTCACCATGTGTGCTAGACTCCCCCCAATATCACAGTTTCAATAGCAGAACTGCAAATTATATCTATCTATCTATATACATATATACACACACACACA
>NW_017307569.1:396342-461359 GCF_000935625.1 Nanorana parkeri
TATACACTGTATATAGATGTATATTGAATTCCTGCAATAGAGTGACATTAACCCTTTCCAGCCAGTGGGAGCCGGCCCTGTAAAAGCGATCACTGTAATTGGTTGTTACATTGATCATATGACAACCGATCGGGAATACCAGTTCCCGATTATGAACAGGGATCGGGATCTGTCAATCACAGAGTAGTCATAGTGCTGGGGAGCCGACTAATCACATTCACAGCACAGAATAGCGATGCCGGCTGTATATAATACAGTATGTGACCAGTTTGCATTAAAGCCAATGGTCATGCTGCGAAAGATATGGGCACAGCTGGCGGGAAGGGGTTAAATAAATGCATATTATATTTTTGCAGCTAAGTGCAGTCAGGCTGTGCAGTAACAGATGACTTCTCATTGGATGCAGCTTTCATAGGTTTGCATTACTAAGAAGTTAATAAAAAATTATCACCGTTATTGTTTTCTTGTAGCGGGCCCCAGGTCATTATATATGGATCTGTTCTTGTGTGCTAATTGCTGTTTATACAAAAATAGAGAATTCTGTTAAGCATGATGTGAACAATATCCCCCAACCCAAAAAGTGCAGGTACTGACAGGGTTATTCACAAAAGGGTGAAGAGTTTGGAGAAGGCAGGAGAAATGAACAATCTAGGACAACATAGCTGAACTGGAAAGTGATCTGAATTGGAGAATTTTTCCAAATCAGCTATGTTTTATTTTTCAAAATATTTTTGTATTAAATTTTCAAATTTCACATATCAAACAAATACAAATAACAAACGTAATTCATTCCCTCACACTTGACATAACACATATCTTAAGAAGCATCACAATTGTTTTGTGTAGTTCCCTCTACATTCCATAAAGCTAATAAGTAACCTATAACACTAAGACCCTAACACCTTTCTTCCTTCTCCCACCCCCCACCCCCCCCAAACAGACATTCCCACACATTCAAAGGGGTATTGTAAGTATAGTTAATCGTTTGGTAAAAAGAAACGAAGAACAAAGAGGACACGAGGAAGAGAAGAAATATCACGTCAGAAAAAAAAGTATCAAATCAGAATAAAATAATCCAACGTTAGACTTATTCGGGATTTACCCCTATAAATATCTGAGAATCTCTTGTGAGCTCATGTAATCTTTCCATGGGCTCCACCTCTCCACAAATAGCGTGTGTCTATTATATAAACGGGCTATGAGCTCTTTAGATCACATCACATTTAGTTCTTCCACCCATTCCGATATCTGAGGAGAGCTAGTAGCTTCTATGATTGGGGAGTGTCTGGTAGTCTCCCAAATCAAGAATGTTCTACGCTTCAGGCCGAATGGGAAATCTGGGTTCCCCAGTATGGGTGTTAGTGGACCATTGTATGATGACAGTTCACATTTCCTTACCAAGGCATCCCATATTTGTAATGTAGAAAAAATTACCAGAGGTCTAGTCCAACTTTTATCTCGTTTAGTTGGGGGTATCCACGGAACAGACTTCAGGGGTATATCCACCTCTGCCTGCTCCACCGACACCGACAATTTCCGGTTTCCCTCAGTAAACCAATCCAGCAATCTACTTAGGCCCACCGCTTGGTAATATATTTCCATATGAGGCAATCCTCCCCCACCATCCAATTTTCTTTTAGTCAATATATCATATCTTAATCGGGCTCCTTTTTTGTTCCATACATAGCGTGTCTGCATAGATTGCAGTTTTCCAAAGAATGTTCGAGGGATCCTCGTTGGCACCGTCTGGAAGATATAGAGGAATCTTGGGAGGACGTCCATTTTAAATATGGACATCCTCCCAAGCCAAGAATGTTGTTTCCCCCCCCACCCATCCAGACGTATCCGCGTGGACTCCAGCAGAGGAGCATAGTTTAACAAGTATAGCTTCCTCAAATCAGCTGGGATGTAAACCCCTAGACATTACAACACTTCTGGTGCCCATATAAAAGAAAAGCTAGTGCTCAGGATCTCTTTTTCTCCGCTTGGTAGATTAATATCCAAACATTGTGATGTACTTGCATTAATACGGTAGTTACTAACCTTCCCAAATTTCTCAATCTCCTCCAATATCGAGGGGAAGGCTAGCCTTGGGTTAGTTACATATAGAAGTACATCATCAGCAAATATACTCAGTTTATGAGTGCTCTCTTTTACTTTCATCCCCCAAATATTCCTGTTCTGGCGAAGGGCAATTGCCAGATGTTCCATCACTATAATGTACAACATGGGGGACAGGGGACATCCCTGTCTTGTCCCGTTTGTAATTTCCAGTTTATCTGATAGTATTCCATTCACGCGTATCCTCGCCGTTGGGTTTGTATACAGTGCCATAATCTTTGATACTAGGGGGATCGGTATTCCTATCTGCTCTAGAGATATTTTAATGAATTTCCAATCCACCCTGTCGAAGGCCTTCTCTGCGTCTAGGGATAGTAGACACAGAGGAGTTTTCCTCGACTGGGCTTGTTGGATCAGGGAGATAGTTTTAATGGTGTTATCCCTCGCCTCTCGTCCGGGAACAAAGCCTGCCTGCTCTGGGTTTATTATTTCCTGTAGATATGGTTGTATGCGTAAGGCCAGAATTTTTGCGTAGATTTTCATGTCTACATTTATTAATGATATCGGCCTATAGCTCGAGCACTGTGTGGGGTCCTTTTTATCCTTGTGTATCAAAGTTATAAAGGCCTCTTGGCTCTGGGATGGGAACCCACTCCCATCACCGATGGAATTGAACACTTCCAATAATATTGGGGCCAGTTCTCCAGCAAATTGTCTGTAAAAGACACCCGTTAGCCCGTCAGGACCTGGACTTTTACCCCCCGGTAGTGAGTGGATTACTTCTATGATTTCTTTCAATAAAAATGGAGTGTCCAATTTATTAATTGCTTCATTATCTAATCTAGGCATGGGGTGTCTGGTGCACATAGTCCAGTTTATCCTTTTGTTCCTCTCTCCCCTCTTTTCTTGTTGTATTTTCCTTAAGATTATATAGATTATTATAATAGTTATGGAATGCTTCAGCGATCTGCTCTGAAGAATTAACTATACCCTTATGTTAAGGAAAGGAAACTTTATGTTATAAAACGTGCCGTGGTGTCATTTTTATGGTCTGTTAAAAAATGTACAATGCCTTGTCTGATAGCTTCTTTTATAGAGTCCTCTTGTATTAAATTTTCATTCAATCTCCATGTCGCATTGAGCTTCATGGTATTCGGCGGTGTAATCGTAAAGAATATGGGTCCATGGTCTGACCATATTTGGACTCCTATGTCTGCTTTTGTCTGCCAACTAATTAAACAATGAGACCCAAAAAAGTAGTCTATATGGCTATATGACAGGTGTGATGGCGAATAACATGTATAATTTCTAACTCTAGGATGTAATATACGCCAAATATCCACCAACTGTAGATTCTGTAGGCGTGGTTTTAATTTATTGAGCTGGATATATGGTATGTGGACTGTACCTTTAGACGTATCTACTTTAGGGTCCATTGTCCTACAACCAGGATTCCTTCCATAAAGTTCCTCAAAAGATTGAGTATCTTTACTAGTACCCTCATCTGACCTTTGTTTGGGAGATAAATGTTAACAAGTGTGTACTGTTTATTAAATATTTTACATTTAACGAAAAGGAAACGCCCTTCATCGTCCCCTCGTTCCTGAACATCTACTACTGGTAATGAGGCATGGAAACCTATAGCCACACCTCGCAATTTACTCTGAGTGTAGTTACTCATGTGCCATTTAGGATAGTATCCAGTAGACATCTTCGGAATTGAGGAACTTTTGAAGTGCGTTTCTTGAAAAAAGAGAAATCCTACTCGTTGAGTATACTCATCATATAATACCTGGGCACGTTTTTGTGGGATATTAAGTCCCCTAACATTTAGGAATCCAAATTTAATACTATTCATTAGGTCTACGTTCCCCCATGATTACTTTTCTTTTTTCCTTTTGGCCTCCCTTCCTTCTTTGCATTTGTCGATTATGTTCTACCCCCTTCTTTCTATCCCAGCCAATCCTCATCTTTGACATAAAAAACAGACACAACATAAAAAGCACTAAAAACAACAACAACCACAAATCAGTCATCCCTGATAGAATCTGGCCTCCGTAAATTACGGAGCCTTTGCCATCCCCCCCCTCCCTACTCCCACCCCTCAAATCAGCTATGTTGTCCTAGATTGTTCACTTCTCCTACCTTCACCAAACTCTTCACCCTTTTTTGAATAACCCTGTTAATGATTTTACATTTCTTTCACATTTGCCTGCAGCTCAGTTTTACCTATTTTAGTAACTTGTGTTGACATATTTAATGCATTTACTGTCTTCAGGGAAGGAATGCACTTTTCCCTGGCTTGGTTGGGAGGGTCTAAGGACAAGTTGCAGACCAGGGGTAGGCAACCTTGGCACTCCAGCTGTTGTGGAAGTACAAATCCACGCGGACAGCTGGAGTGCCAAGATTGCCTACCCCTGCTGTAGACTGACGTATGTCTTTGACTGACCAATTCATTATGTTATTATCATAAAATCTGTACATAAGCACTAACATAACCTATGATACTTACTTCATAATGTGGTTCTTGCTGTGCAGGTTTCATCTATGAGTAAAAGAAAGAAAACATTCAGCTCATAATTATAGGAAATTCTGTATTGGGGGGTTCCTTTTTTTTTACTATTGGGAGAGGCCTCTGGAAAATATTGGTGGTCTAAACCGACCCCCTGACATTTCCCTTTTGAAATACTAAAAGAAATTGAGAAAACCGAGTCCTTAATTTCTTTTTCTGCAGCCTCTGTTCTAAATGAATGGAAAGCATTCAGTACAGAGGCTTCAATCAGAACATATTTACTTTCAACCAGTTTCTGAATACGGAGAAGCCTCTGTACTGAGTGTTATTACCCATTCAGAAACTCATGAATGAACAGGAAGTGATGTAAAGCACTTCCTGTTCATTCATGACTGAATGAACAGTTATTTACACACATTGGAGTGATCAGCTAATAACTCCAGTGTTTGTGATGCACACAGAGGATCGGTAAATATCACAGATATTCACCGATCCTCCACTCTCCATCCTGTGCTTCTCGGCCACACACAGAGGGGCAGGCACAGCCTGCAGCTTTCCTTTGGATCCCCGCTGCTCTCCCCCGCCTGTTTGGGCAGAGGGGATTGGAGGAGAAATTGAGCGTTGAAGCTGGCGGGTAGGGGAGGGCAGAGGGGGGAGCGCAGTCACTTTAGGATGGCCGAGTGGTGAGGAGAGAGAGAGAGAGAGAGAGAGAGAGAGAGAGAGAGAGAGAGAGAGAGAGAGAGAGGGGGCGCGGGGGGCGCCGAAGAGAGAGAGAGAGAGAGAGAGAGAGAGAGAGAGAGAGCCACAGGCTGTCAGATCCTGGCCAAGCGGTTCTCTCTCTCCTCACTGCTCGGCCATCCAGCATCCCCAAGTATATTTTGCTTCTTGGATGAAAGCGGGCATTTTCAGATGTTCCCGCCCATGCGGCATGTGCTTGCTACTGGGTGGTGTGCACGAGTGGGAAAACTGCTTCAATTGCAATCATCCAGCAAAGGCTGTTTACACACACACACATATATATATGTGTGTGTGTGAAGAAGTGAAGGAGATCTTACCTCAGCTCCTGGAAGAGTAGTTGAATAGATGTGTTGTGGAGGAACATTTGAATTTTCATATATTGTACCACTGGGGGTTTCTGAAATCAAGATAGACAGTAAATACTTCATAAGGGTTGTGTAGGATTTCATTGGCTGGCTGGCTGCCTATAGTACTATAAACTTTAAAGGAAACCAGTCATTTGCTACTGACCTACAAAATATTAAAGCCAGATAAGTAGCATGACAGTCACACTACTAGTATTTTCAAGAGATGGTGGGTAGGTAATATTTCCTTTATACTGTATTTAAACCATAACAACGAGCTTCTCTTATTTGCAACCTTTAGAGCAGGGGTGCCCAGGTAGATCACGATCTACCAGTAGCTCACGAAGCCGATGCTGGTAGATCAGGAAGGGTGTGAATGGCGTGCAGCTGTGCACACATGATTACCTATTAGCCTGAGTCTGCTGAGCCAAGCTCCCTGACACCTTTCTGGTGGATACTGGTGGTTGAAGTGCTATGTATTACATCAAAGAATATTAGTTTACACAGCATGTTGCAAAATACAGCAAGGTGAGGCAGGAGAGAGTGAGAGGAAAGACAGCCAGGGGAGAAAGAGCGAGTAGAGACAGCCAGGGGAGAGCGCAAGGAGAGACAGCCAGGAAAGATAATGAGGAGAGACAGCCAGGGGAGAGGGCAAGAAGAGACAGCCAAGAGAGCGAAGATAGACAGCCAGGAGAGAGAGAGCGAGGAAAGACAGCCAGGAGAGAGAGGAGAGACCGGCAGGAGGATGAGCAAGGAGAGACAGCCAGGAGAGCGAGGAGAGACAGTCAGGAGAGCGTGGAGAGACAATCAGGAGAGCGAGGAGAGACAATCAGGAGAGCGAGGAGCCAAGAGAGAGAGAGAGCGATGGAGGTTTTTATCGTTCATGTAGCTCGTTATTTGAAAAAGTAGATCTTAACGCAAAAATTTGGGCACCCCTGCTTTAGAGTAAACTAATTAATTACTTAATTAAAAACGCCACAAAAATACATATAGATGAATTTGCCAATCCAGAGGTATTTGTCCAGATTAAGCAACAATCTTATGTTTATGAACTAATTACAGACATTGCCAACCAAAGTGCACATATGGAAATAGTAATAACGCATGTTAGCAAACCTTCCGATTGTTAATGTACCCCCCGTTAAGCTAGCATTGGAGATGTACGCAGTGTTTATCCTCTACATAGGCATAAACACGGTCATCTGACATACAACTATTCCCTGTTTAGCAAAGTGTTGGCCTGCAAAATTGCCTGACGGCAACTGAACCTTGTCTATATGTCCAACATCCTTCTAGAGTCTATTGTCAGAATGTTTATACTGATAAAATAAACAGTTTTCTCTTGATGAAAACAAGCAAGGATCTGTAATTAAGGAGATTCCCAACTTCCACAAATCAACAAAATAAACTCGTTTGTTTATTTGCTCTAACTTGAAGACAAAATTAGTACAATAAGGTGCAAAAATATAAATATTTATTAACTAAAATTCAGTGCAAAATAATAATCAAAATATAACTGGTGATAAACACAGAATATGGATCTAAATTTCAATAATATTGATAACACAGGTAATGAGAAAAATAAAACCACTGGATATTATTTCAAAATATCAATGTAACAAAACTAAGTAGCTTCTGGAATGTAATTAGTAGCTTATCATTAGCTCAACAGAATGTGATAACAAAATATGCAGATTTGACACGTGACTTCTCCCAGCCAACAGATATTCACTAGCTCAAATTCTACTGCTCATGAACAAACTTGTTATACCATGCACAGAACTGGCTATTAGCCAAGAATATATTTAAGGTAAAGACGAACTTCCAATAAAATATTTTATTTTTAAGTATACATCATAACCACACCATTGACTAGAAACTGAAATCAGCTTCAAGGAGATTATACATATACAGTATGTGTATTTTTCCCAAGATTGAAAAAGAGATGATTCTTACTGCAGCTAGAATGATCTATATATATGGCTAGTCAATTGCCAGCAGATGAATAGAAATGTATACTTTACCAGAAATCTCAAAATCTTTTGTCTGAGAGATGTCGGCTTTGTGTCAGTGTAGAAACAAGAGATGGTCAAGTTCTCTTTGGTTCAGTTCCCTTGGTCAGTCCGTCAATCAGCTTCCAACCTCTCCCATCAGTGTCTATGTATCTCCTCCTGTATACTCTTTACTTCCTCTTTGTTTTCCTTTTTTACTTCGTTCTCCTGCTCTTAACTTTCTCCCAACTTTTTATCCCCCAGGAATGTAGGCGTGAATTTCTTATCTCTTAATTATGACGTCAGAAAAAGCATTGTTTTACTAAAACCCATCCCCGCAATTACCTAAAGGGGGCAGTATTGGACTAGAAATAATTTTGGACTTTTTTCCTTAAAATTCCAATATTATTCCTTAAGATGACCTCTGACCTAAGCCTTGAACAAAACCATACATTTAATAGGGTAGTCTGTTCTTTGGCAGCATCTGTCCGACACAGTGGTTATCCACACATAGTATTCTGACTCAGATTGTTGTGCTAGTGACTCATCCCTTGCTGAGACCTCTATGCCTGGCCTGTATAAGCAGATTAAATCACTGAGGACAATCCTTATCAGATAGCTGAACTCACCAATACCGTTTCATCCACAAAGGTTGCTTTATTCTGAACGTGAAGACAACAGGATAACAGCGATGAATGGTTACAGTATTATGCGGTCAAAAGATGATGCCTTCGTACAGTGCAGAATACACGTGCCCCTGTTACATGTGGCCTGTTAGCTGTGGCCATGACACAGGAAGTACTGACCAACAAGAAGAAGGGTGGAGCATTACACACAGGAAATGTGTCATAGATCAGGAAAGGAATACAGGAAAAACAGGTACATTATCACAAAAGGCCACTAGATGGCAGCATAGGAACTAAATATAAAACGTCCATAGAAAATGGTATAGAGAAACAATCTATATAAATTCTCATCTACTAACAATGCTAATAACATATTCTGTGCCCCATTGGGGCGGCACACATAGTTTCACTGATAAAAACATATCGGTACTGTATATCCAACCTAATTCTTTGTACTTAAAACACAATTTACAACCTGGGAATGTATGTGGTAAGGCTCTTAAAATTTGCTGATATTGGAGTCTGTATCCAGGAATCATGAACTCACATTCACCTCATATACTTGTATAACAGACAGACAAAGATGGATTCCAGGATGCCCATGTAATAAAATGTAAAATAATATGTATAGGCCTTATAGTTGAATTCCTTTTAGCACCAATAGTTCTGACACTATGGCCAGCCTTAAAAATGTTATCTGTTTAAAACAAATATATTCACAAATGTATCATCTTCATGCACAAAATATTTCTTATAAATGAACTGTAATAAATAAACATACAAATAATAAAAATCATACTTAAAAATGTTTCTTGATATTAATATTTGATCTAATTGATTCATTGTTCTGGCGTATTAAAAATATGCAGTTGAGGAACACTTCTCTGCAGCTGCTGGTGACAGTGGTACAATGTAATAACTGTTTGTCTCCATTAATAGCAACTTAAATTCTTTTAGAAGTACAGATAACATACGTCTTTTTGCCTTTAGGACAAAGAACACAATGACTTCAATAATGGCGATCCCAGCAACAACTCCAATCACAATACCAGCTACCGCACCACCACCAAGTCCATGGCATACTGAAGCTTTGGAATAAAAATGAAATGTAATAGTTAATACATATGATATCTTTTATACTATTTCTGTTTACTGTTTTTGTGTGTGTGTTTTGATCACAATTGTTTACCCAATTTAATTGGAATAACAACAGCATACCTGCCAAGTATCCTGGATCCTGCGAAATAGTCCTGGGATATTTATAACTTGTCTGCAGTATCCATATCCCATAGAATCCAGGACACTGTGCAGAATGGCAGCAGAGTGCCAAGTGCTGGAAAGCACTATGAATCAGCTCCCACCAAGGTGAATTATGCCACAACACCCAGGCGAACTGATCTTTTTCCCAACAGTCAAAGCATATTAACGCCTTCAGCAAAGAGAAAGAGCAGTAAGGAAGCATGAGATTAGTTAAGTAGACATGAGCATCAATGCTTTTTCTTGTTTCCCCTGAATCCAAAGATTTAGGGGGTTATTCACAAAGGAGCCGAAGGATATGGAGTAGCTTCAGGCTAGACCTTCAGCTCACTTCGGCCGCCATAGCCCTACGGTTCAGCCGAACTGAAGGGCTGCTGCCCGGGCTATTCACAATAGCCCGTACAGCAGCCAAAGGCAACTGAAGGGCTCAGCTGAGGTTCTGAGGACAGTAGCCTGTCATTGTAGGACAACAAATGGACAAAGCCAGCCATGAAGTTGCGGCCGACTCCACCCATTTGTTTTCATTTGGCCAGTACTTGCAATAGCGATTTAACAGGTGCAGCCAAATGTCAACAGATAGGCGAAGCCAGCTGTTATATCACCTCTAGATCCACCTATCTGTTTAGATTTGGCCAGCATCTTTCAAATTGTTCATTTTGCAGTGGGAGTTTGTCACATGTAGTGCGCGTCAGCAGGCTTAGGGTTTTTTTAATTTCAAAGAGTCAGTGGCATCGTAGACATTGCGAATGACCTTTGAAATACGTCAGTGGATCCATTTTTGGGATTTTAATTTTTTTGTTAAAGGAATTGTCAATAACTTCTTTTTTTTCAATTAAAGGATTTTTTACTAAAGTGTGGTGTTTAGTTACATTTTACTTTAACCCTTTAGTGAATGAGTAACCTTTACTGATGAAAATGTGCCCCCCTGCCCACAGACCCCCGCAAACACCGAATCAGGGCTGTGGTGGAAGAGGCCCTTGTCCCCATCGACATGGGAACAAGGTGCTTTTTTAGGGGGGACCCCTGGAAAAGCACCCTCCCAATGCCGAGGGCATGTGGCCTGATTTGGCCCTGCCAGGCCTGTGCTCGGATTAGGGTCTGGTTGGGAATTTTAGGAGGGACCCCTGGTTTTGTCCCCATTTTTGGGGGGTGGGTTCCCCCTAAAATTCCTACAAAACCTAAAGGGCCTGGTATGACTTTTGGGGGGAATCCCACACACTTTTTTTTACTTTTTAACTTGGAGTCCCTGCTAACATTCCTATCAGACCTAAATGGTCTGGTATGAATTGGAAGGGGGACCCCCTGCACCATTTTTTTTTCTTCCTTTTGTTTTATTCTGCTCGCTACCTCCGAGGTGGCGAGCAGAATAACCGAGCTGAATGCCGCTCAAAGGCATTCGGCTATTCACTCCCTGTTGTTCGGCCCTATGAGAATAGGGCCGAACGGCAGCGAGTGAACTGCTGGGCGTTCGGCAAAGCCGATCCAGATGCTGAACTTGATGGATCTCTGTCTATAGGTTGAACTTGATGGAACCTGTGTCTTTATTCAACCTCAAATACTATGTAACTATTTAACTATGTTGGATCAGCTGAGTCGAACGGGTTCTTCACTTCAGCTCAGCTGAACATGCAGAGCATTCACTTCGGCTAAACTGAAGGGAGCCGAAGCGAGCCAATGTATGGCTGAAATCAGCCGTACTTGGCTGAAGTGAATAGCCGAACGGCATTCGGCTCCCTCCACTTCGGTTCGGTTATTCACTCGGGTGCCTTTGGCAGCTTAGTGAATAACCCCATTAGAGTTTGGTTTGCTTCCATGGACATCAACTATATTGGGCATATTTTACTTTTACTGTTATCAAAATGAGGTTTATTTTATTTTATCCCACTGACACCAAGGATTATTAAAGCCAGAAGAGTAGCAAGACAGTCGAGTTAATAGCATTTTCAAAAGATGATGGGTAGGTACTAGCAGACTACATATTTCCCTCATAGCACAGTGACTTTAAAGTGTATTTAAACCGTAACAATGAACTTCAATTATTTGCTTGTCTCAGTGACACCAGTGATGGGGCTTATTTTATTCCACTGACACCAACAATATGATGTTTATTTTATCCCACTGACACCAACCAAGGAGTTTTCCCCATATTATTGACATATTTAATAATATGATGGATGGCACTACTGTTTAGCCAGCCCATAAACATGTAATTACATATCTAGACAGATAGGTCAACGACAATAACATATCCATGGCAGACTACTCTCGAGGTTGGAGCATTGAAAATACTTTCTCTGGTGCCAGGGGGCAGTTAGGAAAACGATAACTGTGCAGCCACAATCTACAGTATGTCTATTTGTTTTATCCAATAACTCATATACCTGCTTTAGGAAGAAATTATTACACTTGGCAATCTAAAAAACTGTAAATGCCATCATGCTATATTTCTTCAAATCTTTGATTAGGAACTCACCTGTCACATCGACCGTAAAGTTAAAACTTTGAGTTCCAACAATATTTTTGGCTCTGCACTCATATCTCCCAGCATCTTCCTTGGAAACAGCAGTAATCAGAAGGCAAGACATAAAACCGCTGGAAATTACTGTGAATTTCCCTGTATTCTTCTGGACAGGAGTGAGCTCTGGGGTGAGGTGGTACCAAGTGAATACAGCATTCAAACCAGAGACCAGATCCAGTGTCATCACTGCAGCTTTTCCATCTGATACTGAGATTATTGCAGTATTACTATGTCCTGGAGATTGTGGAAGTTCTGGCATATAAAAAAGAAGAGATAAAACACCTTTACTGTCTTTTATATTGAATAACAAAAAGGTTTACATAACGGGACCACTATTAAACAGGACCAGTCTATCCATTTCTATATATGCACCAAGATGGAGGTTCTCATAGATAAGAGTTAGAGCCACAGTACACAGAGGGACCTTGATAAAGCAGTGTGCTTCTACATATGTTTGCAAATGTTGTGCAACTAAAACCTCTGTTTTCAAGGTAACTTGTCAGACAGTCTAATTAGTTTTTTGCTAGTTAGCTAAGTGTTCTGGGAAATGTTTGTGTTTGTTATATGCACATCTCTTCCGTGTGCACCTTACTTTAAAAAAGCTTGTTATAAATTGATTAGTTCCATTACTGTCTAAACACACCATCACTATGACTTTAAGTGGCTGATGCACCCAAAATTGATAATTAAAATGATTCATGCATGTTTCCTTGATCTGTGCCATACTTGCTTATTATACCTTTTGAATTTTACATGACGTCTGCTCACCGAAATAACTGGTTTACTATCATGCCTCACTATGAAATAGTTTGTCGTCATTTGTCTTGCCTTGGCTCTCATGTAGGGTATTAGGGCCCATTCACATCAGATCATTTCTGGCCTCTGTTCACACAAGTGCAGTCCATTCCAGACCAGACCAGACCAGACAAATAATGCATGTCTCATTTTGTCTGGTACGGAATGCACTGGAACAGCGGGCAGGTTCACACCATTTTCTGGACCAGATCTGGAAAATGGTGTGAACCTGCCCTTAAGGATTCAAAGCAAGTTATATTTTCAAACAAGTAGAACTTGTTTCTCCCTACATATGCTGACATCTTCAATACCTAATGACTGAGATCTGTAACAACAGCCTGAAATCAAAACCTAAATGATAATTTAAATGAAATTAGGGACTGTTTCAATGGAGAGGAACCTAAAAAGGAGAGCTGATCCTTAACTCTGTCCCTCCTCTAGCCAGGTTATGGAACAGAAAGTAATGTTTTCACACACTCAGGATCTGTTGGCATGTGCTGAAGGTGGAGGTCCCCCTCTGCACACATTTCACCAGCTCAATGCTCTCAAGATCTATCAAAAGCCAGAGTACATCCTTTTAAGTGTGTGCACCCACATATGATGCCAACCTATGCAATCATACACAAATAAACTAAAGATAACATAACTTGCAATACATGTACGAACAGAAAATTGATTTACAGCACTGAAATCTCATCTGTAGGATGTGTAAAATTCAAATGTACCGCACTTCACTGGTACAAGGCAATTCTAAGAATCCTTGTAAGCCCTGTATATATCTCCAAGCCCAAGATATACATGCAAAAAAATAAAAAAAACACAAAGTGAACTGCATAGTGCAGATAAAACTACTTTAATTAAATATAATACGAAAATGCACACAAAACGGGCCTAGATCAGGGCATAACACCAAGGATATCTTCCAAATGAATGCCCGGTCACACAGGACTGAAGCTGAGACACTCTCACACCATGACAAACCAGGTGGAAAACTTTGCTGTGAACTGTGAGAGAGCCTGAGCGAAGTAAATTACAAAAATGTGAACAGGTACCTCCACAAAACTGACATGATTTGGAGCGATGCTTCTTCATCAGAGTGAGCGAGAAGATGAAGGTGCACAGCCACGAAACATGCCCATGAGTTTGGTGATGGGGCAACATGTCAATGGAGTAGAGGTACTTGTTCACCAAGATGAAATGACAGTCCCCTTTCTATGCACCAGTTTGTGATGTTTTTGTAATTTACTTTGCTCACATTTCCCGATAGTTTACAGCAGAGTTTTCTACCTGACTTGTCTCCTCTCCTACTGCTGGTCACTGAGTGAGAGTGTATCAGCTTCAGTCCTGTGTGGCCTGGTGTTTCATTGGAAGGTATTCTTGTTGATATGCCATGATCTAGTCACTTTTGTGTAAGTGAATTTGTTATTATATTTTATTAAAGTAGTTTATCTGCACTATCCAGTACACTCTGTTTCTTTTTTAGCATCTGTACTCTCTCCTAAAGCAACAGGGTACTTCCAGGGACAAGGTTGCTACTACAGATTCCAGGCACCAGCAATAACTAGGAAACCCAGGGCTAAAATGTGCTATTGCACTCTCGTTTGCGGTACTTATGAGTGGACCTGAGTGGGAGGAAACCTATACAACCTCCTTGTAACAGAGATTCTCAGTCTTCTCAGTGTAGCCCCCATCACCTTTTGTGAGGTGGCTACTAGACATTTAGTGATAAATGTGAGTGAGCCTGGCTGGATTATAGTGGCATTTATCTGGTTAATTCCAGGTGTCTGACATTGACTGTGTCCATCTGGGTGGAGTGTGACTCTGATACATTGTGGGTCAGCCAATGAGAGGCACTGTGAGTGTATGTACAGTGCAGCAGCCAATCACTGGGTTTCTGTCAACCAGTGGTGCATGCTGGGATTGGGTACATATACTGGAGGGAATTGCCATGCGTTCAGTTCGAGACTAGTTAGGACCAGCCATGGATTAGCACTGGACAGGGCTAGGCCTGAGGGTGGATAGAGGCTGAAGTGTGGTAAGTGTTTCCCAGGGCCCCAGTTATGGAGGAGGCCTGTGCTGTTGCCAGAGGAAGAAAACCAGGAAGATGGATGGCTACTGAAGGTATCCAAAATCTAGAGGACCTCAGGAGCATGGCTGGTGTCTCTCCTGCTGAGCATTTCTGCTCTACACTGAGATGCTAAAAAGGTCTGGTGAGTCTAGAGTCTATGTCTGTTACACCCTGTGTGTCTAGGATCCCTATACCCTCTCTCCCCAGTATGAAGATTTTAATAAAAGTTATTCAGCATTGCATTACTGACGTTAATATCAGCTTTTTGGGCACTTAAATGCTAATGGGGCAGCTGAAGACCAAATCCCCTAGACAATTAGTGATGACACAGGTTATTCCAGCGGTTCCTTACCATGTCAAGGTTCACTGGGAAGAGGGCACTCTTATCTACTTTTGGTTCCACACTCTGCCTACATTTCTTGCTCTCTGGCGTCAGTTTTGTGATGATGCAGCTGAAGTAGCAATGCATTCCCTTGGCAGTAACACATTGTCAACTCATCACTGGAGCAGACTCAGAACTTCACAATCATAAAAATACTTGAAGCCCAATGTTCTCTCTGCTGCTTGGCACAACTAGCTAGTGAGCCAGATGCATTATCTCTTTTATCTATTTTCATTTGGAAGTAGCTCAGCAGTTTGAAGAGGAGCATGACCATTGCCCCTTCAGGACAGGGAGACACAGTCATGATGTTACATTGTAGGTCTACAATTTTTTTTTAACCACACATGAATAGATCTGACTCCTGCTACTGCTGCTCTGCAACTAAACCTCCACACTTAAGGGGTGCCTTTTCTTTGGACTGGAAGACAATTTCTCCCAACAAGAAACAAGGATAGGCTATTGCCATACCACAGAAAAACAAAAGGAGTCAGAATATTTAAAGTCCCCTTTACATCTTGTTTCACAAACCTGGGAAAAAGGAGTCAGACCTTTAAAAGACCCGCTTCACTCATGCATGCTGGCGAAATGGAGTCAGATCTTTTAGACCCCTTACAAATCTCCAAACTCTTTGCAAGTCTTCTCAAATTCAAAAAGTAATTTAAATTAAAAGGTACAACCTAAACTACTAACTTTCTAAATAAAACGCTCAAGAGTCTAACTGAGATCTGGTCACAGCAGATGGAAGGAGCTGGAAACTTCGCCTGTGAAATCTTGGTAGCACAAGATTTACTAAGATAGTGGATGTTTTTAGTTCAATATAATGCACCCCAAAAAAAGAGAAAAATATTTGGTAAAATGAATACCAGCTCTAAGATATTAACAAAATGCAAACAACTGGATATCACTTATGTAAACATTATTGTACACCAGAGAGAAAGATTTTCACATAAAGCTAAACTACATCTTAAACACAAGCTGTACTTTGGCTGGTTCATCTGCCAAAGTATTTGTAATCACTGATCATCTAATCAATGCATACCAGAAGTAAAGAGGTTCAAATTAAAAAACTAAAGCTACCATAAAGGCAAAATTGTATGTTTTCTGGGGTTTTGTCACAGAGGTAGTTCTGGGTATGCTCAGTATCAGAACGGAAATCCTGAAGACTGACCATGGTTATTTTATCTAACTTCAGTTAGTTGGAATGTTAACACAGCTGGAATTCAATAATTGAACTATGAGTAATAAACACAGGTCATAAAAACCAGGCATAAAGTCAGAATGACAGCCACAAAACCAATACTTAGTCATCAGTTTGGGGTGAGGGTGCATTTTCGGTCATTCAGCACAGTAGTCAAGTATCACCTGCATAGTAGTGGCCTCACCAAATTTCAGCTCACAATTAGATGGTCTTTCCAAATAATCTCCATAGCACTTAATGGTTAATCCTTGAATAGTGTTTGCGGGTACACTTCTGGTCACCAGGTTAAGTCCAGTCTCAATTACATTATTATTGAATACCATTGTAACATTAGCGTCTGGTTGTCCTCCAAGCCAGGAGCAAGTGAGTTGCACATACTGGCTAATGGAATCTGCTAAACAAGCCATATGTCCTTCTGGAGGCCCTGTAGGATGAGAAGTATACAATAACAAGTACTATAAACCATTTTAACTTAAATGTACTTACTACCCCAGCATGATATACTATACAGTGTGACTCAACCATTCTAAGTGAGTGTTTTCTGTTGGGCTAATCAAGACAATGAAAGTTACAGCAATACATTAAATGTGCCCTCCTCTGCATTTTTCACAGATATTGTTCTAAGCCTGCGGATGTTGCAGAATGAGAAGGGCTGCTGTATCATCTACTTGTTCTATAACTGCTGCTTGCCAATACTCTACCCATCCTTGTTGAAGCTCCTCTGCTAAATGCAGGATTACTTTTATGTTCCTAATTGATTTTTAAAAGTCGATCAAAAAGTAACACTTTATGCTTGTTTTAGGTCAGTGAAATTGAAGCCAGAACTTTTACTCTGCATATTTCTTTTAAATCAGTGCCTTTAGGATCTATTAAAGTTATTGGATAAGCACATAAGCCAGGCAACTACCATTTGTCAGTTGTGGCAGTTCCACATTTTCTCATCAGAGGTTTCTTTTAACAGTAACAGTTCTAGATATCTTCCTGCCTCTTCCCAGGAAGAGATCTGCCGAGCTATGCCCAGTCAAAGTCTATCTATCTATCTGTTCACATATGCACATTATAAGGGTGTACAGTATATGTACCATTATCAGCAACAATTTTTTTACTTACAGGCCAAACTGAGGGTCAGACCACTGCTTGTCTTGCTGTCAAACCTGTTTGAGGCAGTACAGGTGAAAAGTCCAGCTTCACTTCTTGAGACAGGTTGGATGATAAGGTTGGAGTATGGAGGAGAATCACCCTGCGTGATGTGATAACGGGGATCCTGGGATAATGGCTTTCCATTCATGCTCCAGGAGAAGCTGATAGCTGATCCCTGAGCTGTGCAATGTAGAGATACGGATTCCTATCCAGCCCAGACCATTCCTGAGGCATTACTGGTCACTGACACTGCAGTGACCGCAGCTGTGTTTAGAACAAAAAATAATGTTATTCCCTTGTTATTTCAATAACTAAATGTAGACAGTGCAAATAACCAAGAGTTATTCTCTGTAAGCAGCAGAGTGAACTGCCCTGTTATCTGTAACCATAAATTATATCTCAGTTCCCAGCAGTACCTTCTCTGATTTATCTTATGCTTGTAGCACCCCCCTGACCTCCAGAGGCCTGAGGTGGACCACCAAAGGGTAGATAGGGCCGACATTTCACTCTAAGGGGAAGAGCCTCTACCAGTGAAGGGACATATGATCGACAAATTGGGAGCCAGTCACTTTAAATGCCTTTTTTAATTCTTTATTGAGAACAGCATTACTGGGAGAGAGGACTTCAGACTTACACCGTGCAGAATTATTAGTAGGACAGGCTGACACTAGGCAATAGAGCAACAGCTGAGTAGGGATGTGTATGAGATCTTTTCTTGGTCCTGAGGTTCATATCAGCTCCTGGTACCTCCATCCGTCATAAGGCTTCTCTGGTTCTTCTCCCACGATAGTTCCAAACCCCTCCTGAGTCCATATGTGGCCTCCTCTAGGCTTAAGGCCTTGTCAGTTTCACCAACACTGTACATGCCACCTCCCAGGCCAAGCCTGGGGGCAGACTACCCTCGAGCAAATGGCAATCCCTGAGTATTTATGCAAACTCCTAGTGATTGACTGATGAGGCATAGACATTTCTGATGTTCCCCTTTTGGCTGCCCCACTCTGTAGCAGGGTCGCCCCCCACTCACAGGCAGGTACAATCAACAGCAGGACACCTGGAATTAACCAGATGATATCCAACTACAAATTAGCCAGACTGATTACAGTATTAGCAAAGCTAAACTTCTGGTAGCCCCCCCCCGCCCCCCCCCACTGGTGGCAGGGGCTACATACTAAAGTTAATTCATGATCATAGACACGGGTAAGGGCCAAAATTTGTAAAAAAAAAAAAAAGATGCTCTTCTACAATAAACCTTTGCATATGTGTCAGGATCAGAGAGATTCACTCTGACTTAGGCGAGATGAATACCTGCCAGCATGATTTCCCAACTCTGACCACCTCCTAAAGCATTTACAAGAGAGATTGACCTGTTTAATGTGACTTGTTAGTTAGTTTTGAATTTCCAGTATAGCACCCTGTAAGCAGCTGCTTAGTAAATTTAGTATTGTCAAATTGTAATCCGCCTGGTGCTGATTTGTAGTCTATGCTCATCTGGTTTCCACTAACCAGTCTGTCATCATTTGCATCTACCTGCTGCTGGGTGTACCCTGGCCGCAGAGCAGAACCTTCAATGACAGACTGTTATGAGTATGTATATCTCCCTAGCCAATCACTAGGAGATTGATGGCCAGTGGTGCATGCTGGTAGAGGAGATAAATACTTGGAGTGGACCTTGTGAGCTCTCTTCATTCCCTGGGCCCTGCGTCAGGGGAGGCTGCTATGGACTGTCTGATTTGGCTAGGCCTGAAGCCCGGGGACTAGCCATGTGTTTGCACTGAGGCCTGAGTCTGGGGGGCCCAGTGGCTACTACTGATTTCAAGGATGAAGATGACCAATTACTTCTGATTCAAGTACTGCTCGGACAGGTGCTCTACACACAGATTGCCATGTCTGGCTTAAAGGTCCTCGTCTGTGATGGCAGCAGTTACTCTGTCCTATTGCTTAAAGGAGTCTACATCAGCCTGGATGATCCTGATCCTAACCCTCTCTCCCTGAAGTTCATCAATAAAGTTCCTCAACATACTATCTACAGTCTGGACCTCGCTTTTATCGGTCAGCATGGAGGGTGGTGAGTGTTTTTGGGGCAACTATACACCGAAATCCCTAGACGGGCTATATGGATGACCCACTTTTTCTCTTCAGCTCCTTAGGGGGTGCATTGCACCAGTATAATGTCAAATTGGATCTCCTGCAAACTCTAACAACCCCTACCCATAACATCTACCCTTTTTTTTAAGCCAAAGTTACAATATTAGATCTAAATTGAGTTAAAATGAGGGCCGGGGTAGGGTTAATGCAGGGAAGTAAAAAGTAAAACAGATGCTGAGCATTATCTACTGCTCCAAGTCCAATGCTTCCACCTGTTTTAACCCATCTTCCCTTGGGGTGTACATACTCGCTTCTATCAAACAGTTTTCACTTATGTAGTTTAGGCTGCTGGATTACTAAAGCTTTCCCTTTCAGATGTGCCCTATGCAGGTAAAGTATATTGTCTACCTAAGCTGAATTCCAAAACAGGGGGAAGGGATGTTCTTAGATGCTCTAATCTAAGCTCTCATTATAATCTAAATTAATATAGCAGAAACAAAAATCAAAGTATAAGGTTTAATGTTTTTACTCACATGCCAGATTAAAATTTACTCCATTGCTTGTCTCATTGTTTATCCAGTTGGAGGCTGTACAGGTGAAGGTTCCATTGTCTTTAGCAGAGACAAGGCTGAATGTGAGGACTCTGTTGTTCTCCGTGAGGTGGTATTGGGGGTCCTGGGGTAGCTGGGCCCCCTGAAGACTCCAGGAGTAACTGACATTTGTACCACGAGCTGAACAGGTCAGTGATACTGAATCTAGTCCAGGCCAGACCAATCCTGATACATTGCTTGTTAACTCTATGCCAGAGACTGGAACTGTTAAATAATGAACCAGCTACATTACATCATACAGATATTCATTTGTTTTTTACTTTTTTAATTGTTATTATTATTATTGTTGTTATTATTATAGGACATGATGCTTATTGATAAAGAGAAGTAAATATGTAAAACTCCACTCCACACATGCAGGGACTGGGTATTGTATAAAAGTGTTTATCTAATGCAATCCTTTCTCTCATTTGTTCTCTTCATACTCTTGAGAAAGAATAGATCAGTTTTACAATACTTCCCCCTCCCCCCCTTCATCATGACAATCTTAGTCAACCATAGCCTATACAATCAGATAGCTGTAAATTACGGTTATCAATGAACCGGGTGAGTGTGCAGGAAAATAGATTTGAAGCGCTCATTTCAAAGCAGTATTCTATTTACCATCTTTGCCACAAGAAATATAGGACTGATACCATAGATTTTAATTATATTCCAGTGACATTGGACTGTTACAAGCATTGGCATATATTCCCCTCCCCCTGGTCACAGTCTTACATGCCGTCATTTTTGATCCTGCATTCCCTTCCTCCCTTCCCCTTTTATCATTATTATAAGCTACATAAAAAATCTTATTATCACAAGGTTACATTACAACTGTCCCAAACACTAGTGGTATTTTTACCTCCAAATTATTGGAGGAAACAACACTCAGTCACAACTGATATTAACACTAGAGAAGATTTGCACATTATTTAAGGTGTAAGAGATCACACAGGCTTTTCCGTAAATAATTCACTTTCAGAAGGAATCACTTTATCAATGAATCTAATAATCAACAATGTAAGAGAACACATGTATTTATCCACGGTCATTTACTCATATACGATACACATTTGTTTTACAGGTGACACAGTTAATTTATTTATTCCATCACTTTATACACCAAGCACAGCATATTATAGACTTCACTGTGGTTTTAATTGCACATTGCTGCAGCTGGTAATTGTTGACACATTGGGGTTGATTTACTAACCTTATAAACACGCCACGAACAAGTATACACCTCTGTAGTGTGTTCCCTCCCAGCATGATCTATT
The DNA here is from genome assembly GCF_000935625.1 of Nanorana parkeri. NCBI lineage: Eukaryota > Metazoa > Chordata > Amphibia > Anura > Dicroglossidae > Nanorana > Nanorana parkeri. Next base: position 417,928 of record NW_017307569.1, read on the forward strand.
GGTGGAATCTAGACACCTTTGTAGTGTGTACACACCCAGCAGGTGTGTTGTGCAAAGCCCTGCATGAATTGCAAGGTGATGTTGTTTAAATTAGCTCCACGTTGTGTTGCTTGCGTTGATGAATGCAGGAATGTAAATGCATGAGCTAACCATTTTTGTCTAAACTGTGATGCACTCATGTTTTTGGGACATTATTTAGGTAGTGCAAAAAATAATGAAAGTCTCTCCATAAGTGGAATGAGGAACACTTAAAAACTGCCAAGAGGAAATAAGCTTTCAAAAAACAAACACCGCTGGACAGTACAGAATGGTTGGAATAATAGTCGCGCGTGAACATGCTGCTATTTAATTTACCAAGAAATCGTGAAGAAGCAGCGTGCTCATGTTTCTGGGCTTAAGAAGTGTGTGAACTTGCCTCCACACATGTGCAGTTGGCTCATACAGAGCTGAACACGTCAGTGGTGTGTAAGTTCCATATTTTTGAATACTGTTTTTAGCATTTTCAAAGTGTTTTTTGGGATGGTTGTAGGCATAGAGGTGAAGCAGCATTATATATGCATCATGTGCATGATTTTTCCATATATGGCATTAGTGGAAATATGCTTTTCGAGACTTGCATGCCGCTATTAGAGCGGCGTGTAGCTTATGGCGCATGCTACATGACGCGCACGTACGTAAATACATAAAAACGCGCCATAACGGCGTGAAAATGTGACACGTTGCTCGTGTTCGGTTGATAAATACGTTTTGCTGTGTAAAAATGCACACACACCTGGTGAGTGCGTGTGTTTAGGTTAGTAAATCACCCCCATTGTGTTTCTCTCCTAGCGCAACCCCTTGTTGTTATCTTAATCTGTATTATACCTGTTATACCTGTAACTACAGTTTTGGATGCACCTCATCTTGTCCATTCATATGTGCTATAGTTAATTGTTCTTTTTTTTTCTGTTATCTGTTTACTTGTTTCTACTTTGTATAGTATGTTGTTTTTGTTGTTAAAATAATAAAAATGTAAAATAATAAAAAAAGGGTGAATTATCACTTAATAAAACAAGAAGTTTTATATTTGTCAGCGGTTTTACTGTCGCTGCTGTAGGAGACACCTTTCAGTTCAGGGCTAGGAAACCAGTGGATGTCAGCGTCCTTGCATCCAGTGATATATCCCTGGCCCCATTTGTCTGCCAGCCTGGAGATTTCCAGCATCTAAATGTAAACAGTGGTGCAGATGTTGGCTGACATCATTGACTTAATATGGCTATGGTCATTTTATTGCCAATGTGCTTTGGGGGTCACACAACTGCCCCTTCATCAGGTCTCAATACACAATAAAACTTGAATGGGCTCAGAGGATACAATAACTAAACAGATCTACAGTATATTAGAACCAAATTTTAAACTCTTCTTGTGAATAAAGAATGTAATAGCTGCTGAGCAGCAATAACTACGTTAGTTGGATTCATTCATCTATTTTTTGGTCTGGTGCTCTTTTCTGTAATTCTATGAAGAGAGAGAGAATGGTAGCATATGTAGAGTGACCTCAGGACCGAGAAGTTGTTTCTTTAAAGAGACTGCAGATAATAATTTACCATGTAGTTGGTGTTCATGTTTCCCCATTCTGGGGGATTGTTGCACCTCTGGCCGTGAAGCTCAGGCCATAAAAGTGAATAAAGGTATTTTGAGAGGGAGTACAGTTTGACCTGCAATTGAGGTTTCCACCTGCAACTGCTACTACTGTTGTGTACTAGTGGAGAGTAATTGAAAGACTAGTAAAAAAAAGACTCACCCTGCCATAGTACATCTATCACTATAAAGAATTCTCTTTCTTGTCTTTTGTAGCTTCTCCCCAAACCCATTACACATCTAACTGACATATGCGTACTTGCAGGCATTTACAGTTGTGGGAAAGTTGGCAGAGACATGTCTGGTTAGAGTGAAGTTCACAATGTCAGTGTGTACTTGGGTTTTGGAGACTTCCTGGCACAACAGAATATGATTTATAGGATTTATTTCCAACTGCATTTGCTGCCAAGCATGTTGTGGGGATTAGAGTTAGGAGACTTTGTTTGTTAGAGCTTTGGAGATGGCAGGTGCATTTAAAGAACTCTGGGCATATGAAAAGTTAACCCTTGCAGTGGGGCTACCCCTACACTGTAAGGGTTAGATGCTCATTTTGGTCTAGGGCTTAAAATAAAAAGATATACTCACACAATCATTATGTTGTGATAAATATTTAAACAAGTCTGTTACCTGATACACTCAGCTGCAGGGTGTTGCTGGTACTGGTGCTGATAGGGTTCTGGATGGTGCAGGTGTAGCTTCCACTGTCACTCTCTGTGATTGGCTGGAAGTAGAAATTGGAATCCCTGTAAGTCACATGGGGCTCAGCACAAATGTTCTTCCCATCACGGTAAAAGGTGTAAGCAGTGACAGTCTGACTTCCAGCATCACAATGAAGAGACACATAGCTTCCATTGATGAGACGATCAGCACTGACATTACTACTGAGGACAGGAGTGCTCAGAACAGCTGGAAATTAAAAAAAAAAAAAAATGATATGTAGCAAAATCTTAGACTGAGAAACATAGGAAAGAGCCCTTTTAATGGAACACACATAGGCGTCTTACTTATTAAAGATGGACTTTACCCATATCTTCAAAATGCACCTTTAGAAATGTTTAGTAATGACAATCTACAAACACATACTTATAGATATTTGCCTTTATTTTTTGCATGCCTTATTTCTCTCTTGTCCTCCAGTCTTCTGACAGTGGCAGGTTACTAGATCTTCCTTTACTTCCTGGAACTCTGGCACATGTGACTAAGACATGTGACCATGCACATCATATCAGGGGAGGAAAATGCTTTATCTGAGATCTCATGAGATTACAGATGAGATTTCCCAGCAATGCTCTGCTGATGTAACCTTCCCAGGATGCCATGCTTGTGCACAATTACATAATTTGGGACAAAGTGAACCAGAAACTGGAAAAAATAAATTGTAAATAAAATAAAAATATATTTGTTTAGCTAATGAACGTAAGATGATCAGCATGCAGAGCTTAATGCTGACATGATTTTTAGTCAAAGGGGGGCAAGGGTCTACTTTAAGAGTTTGCATAAGAAACAAATACAAGACTGCATTGATAATTCCTGTATAAGACTAGAGTCACACTGTGCTTTCAGGTCTAAGATCCTGCCAAACATGATCTGCATATCTGATGGAATGACCAATGCAAAGCAAAATGTCCCATTTAAATAAATAACGTGAAATATAACTCACGCCAATAATAGCTCAACTGCTGCTAGTGTATAAACAAACATAATGTACAATTTAAAGGTGCTGCGCTATAAATCAAGCTATAGTGAAAGTGAACAAATTATTCCAAACAATCAATGTCTGTATATAAATTAAACTTTCCACATTCCAAAGTGTATCACCACCATGATTTTCCAATCAGAATTCCTATACACTCCCCGATCTTAGTGTCGTTATGTGATATTAAAGTCCTTTGCAACAATGATGTAACAGGATTTCACCACTCGTGTCTATATTTGTGAACTTCTGCAATCCAGCACTCCATTTTTTTATCTTTGCCCAAACAGGCTGTTTACCTTATCTTTAGACCTATCTTACAAAGGTCTAAACTATCCTTGTGATCCACACTTCTTTGGCACCGATACCCTGCAATCCTAATTTCCCACGGGATCTCATCTCCGGGCATTTCCCTGGTGGACCGATAAAAGTCTTTATCGCAGTGGACGATTTTTTAAAGCCTGTCAACTTATTGCCGAGATACATTATATATGCCGCCAACAGAAATGTTCCGTTATAGACAACTTCACCATTTTCTAAGCTCTCTTAGTCTCCCTGCAGTGACTTCTCCTTTTGCCACTTCATATGAATGATGGTGTACGCAATTACCTACTCCGCATGGAGGGATAGCTCTCCTTTATTCTCTTTTTTTTGTGGATTCTTCCTCGAAGTTATCTTATATGATATCCTGGGAAAAGGAATTGCAGACTGAGCTGCCCTTTGAACTGTGGAAAACCTGTTACTCCGGGATGTTCACAGGACTGCTTAATGTGTCCTTGATTGAGGCTAATTATAAAGTTATTTCACGCTGGTATATGGTGCCATCCAGATTATCTGCCATCTACCCAGGTCAGTCGCCTCTATGCTTTCGAGGCTGGGGACTCACTGGGACAATGTTACATACTTTGTGGGAAGCCCACGTTTACCTCCATACTGAAATACACTTGATGCTTTGATCTATAGAGGACTCCAAATACGCCCCCCCCCTCCCCCCCGTGATCCACTCCACAACATGTCCTATTGGGTCGTCCAGTCACATGAATATCCAGGCCCGCAGACAAATTGCTATCATTCCTTTTTCTAGCTGCAAAAATGTATCTGGCAAAAGCCTGGAAAACTCCAACAGTTCTATTCAGACAAGGTGTCTCTCCAAACTGTCGTGGATTATGGTTCACAAAAAGATGAGTAGCATCCTTAGGGATACTCGAGGCAACTTTGAGAAGGTATGGGACCCCTGGATGCAATATCTGAATGTCTCTAAGACTCTCTAATCCAGTGTTTTTGCTGTTGCACCGATTTATATTGTCCTAGTCTTGGATTCCTCTCTACTCCTTTTCCTACCCTTTTACCTTTCCCCTACTACTATTCTCTGTATTGTCCATTCTTGTTTACTTCCTTTTGTGGGCATCTGATATATTTACATACGTCACAAAGGTTAACGTTTTCATTGCATTTAATTTCTTTTTGCTGTCTGAATCCTGAGTTCCGCTTGTGCGGTGACAATTCATTTAAATAGACTGTATATCTGTACCTACTATTTGGGATGCCTTGTGTAATGTATTTTTACCTGTGTTGTCAAACTATAATAAACATTTGTGAAAGTTAAATACTCCGTGTGGCAATCTACAGCCATTATGAATCCCCTTTTGATTAGCCAAAGAAAGCGATCCTTTTCTTAACCGTGTCACTCATAAAAAGGAATAAACAGAGAACATAGTGCATACTAGTGATGGGCCGAATGCCGGTTTGTATGCTAACATACGGCCAAAAAGTTTGAATTTGATCTCGAACCCAATGCAAGTCAATAAGGGTCGAGCCTACGGAAACAATTGCCCCCCTTAAGAGGTCTTATATGCAAGTTATTGGCAATAAATTATGTATGGGGGTCCAGGTAATGCCCTAGGGGGACAGTAAAACGTTTTTGAAGGAACAGTGATTTTTACATGACTTAAAGGGTAAGAATAAAAATGAAAAATTCCTTCAAATATCATGCCTGGGGACTACAGAACTCTGCTACAGAACTTTCTTTTTTAACTCGAGGAACATACGTAGGGCTGCGGTGTAAGCAACCTTATACACTGAGTGTCCAGATTATTATGACCACCTGACGTTTGTAGGCAAATTAGCTATAATTTCACGCTGAAGTTGCTAGAGGGCCAGACCATTATAAATAGGGAAGCAGGTTGTTTTCCACTACAGTAGAAGTGATTTTTTTCTGAAGATATGGGTAAACAACGCGATTTACCAGGCTTTAAACATGGGATGATTGTTGGCGCTCGGAGCCATGGAGCGACTATCAGCAAAACAGCAGAATTCGTTAAATGTTCAAGAGCAGCTGTTGTTAAAGTGTTTAAACACTGGACGGTCAGCCAAAAATCTGGGTCTGAATGTGCAAAGTGTGGCCGTCAGCGACTAGTCAATGTTAGGGCAGAATGGAGAGTGGCAAGACTGGTACAAGACAACAGAAGGGCAACAGTGCAGTGTCAGATTCCTCGCATCACCTTTCAACATCTCGTGGAGTCACGAGGTGGCCCAACAAAGTAATCTCGTGGAGTCAAGAGATGGCCCAACGAAGTACTGATGGGGTGGTCATAATAATCTAGCCACTCATCATGACGTTGCCCAATCATGGCTCTGAGTACTGAGCACTGATTGAGCAAAGTCTTGCACCTGACCAGTGGTCAGGTGCAAGACTTTAACCAATTAGAGCTTCACAAGGTGCATTGCCTTCTGGGACGTTGCACGGTCGAATAGGTAGCGAACATCCCACAAAGTTTGGCGAACGCTCAAACAGGCAATGTTCGAGTCGAACCGGCAGCCCATCACTAGTGCATACCAGCCGATATATAGTAAAAGCAACTTATTGAAAACTACTCACATGGTTAAAATAAATCATATGCGAATCACACAGCAGATCTGTAAACACTGGAATCGCTTCTCGTGACAGTGGGTGGAATGCGTTTCATTTTCTTCTTACATATGCAGAGTATAACCTTACTTGCCTCCACTTCTGATCCCAGCTTCCTGCACCTTAGTGGTCATTTCTTTTCTTTCCTCTCCAGGTGGCAGGCTTAGGCAGGCAGGCTGTGTGTGCGACTTACAAGAAGTCACACACACAGCTAATTCTAGTAATTCCAGTAATGACCCAGCATCTGGATCTTAATTTGTTCGCCAACTCTCGGGAAATATGTCCTTTAGCTGGAGAGAGTTCAGCAAAGGTCTACAAAATTAAAGGCATAGAAGGCCTCAGTTAGGAAGACCGCCTTTAAAACTTAAACTTATTCACCTAAAGCTGGCCATACACAATTTATGTGCAGATTTTCTGTGGTCAGATGGAAAAGGTGCAACAGATTCTTCCATCTACACTTAACTGTGTGGATGGAGTAATCTCCACCTGGGCCAATCTGTTGCACTTTTCCCATCTGACCACAGAAAATCTGCAGATAAATTGTAAGGTGTATGGGCACCTTTAGAGTAGAGGCGATTAAGAGGGGATCTTATTAGTCTTCAAAATTATCAATGGGGGCCCCAATATTCGGAACAAGTTTAATCAGAAAACTGTATTGAGAACACGGGCACACAACAATAGGTTAGAAGAAATTGGGTTTAATCGTAGGACTCATAGGGTTTCTTTTTTACTGCGACAGTAGTGAAATTGTGGAATTCCCATCCAGGGGCAGTGGTATCTGCGGATAACATTGATACATTCAAGAAACTTTTAATGATTTTCTTATTTCACTCACATACAAAAATACAGGAAGTGTTAGAGCCTTACAAATACAGACACTCAATCACATTCACACATAGGTTGAACTGGAAGGACCCTTGTCTTTATTTAACCTTACCTAATATGTTACTATGTAAATTCCAGTATTTTAAAAGGTAAATTCCAGCAAGTTTCCAACTATAATATTTTTAAAACTAATAAATGCACCATACCTTATAAAAGAAAAAATGTGCATTAATTTTTTTTGCATTGGTGGCAGTAAAACATTGCAACCACAGTCAGTGAATCGTGGGGGGTGCAATGCTGTGGCTCCTGCTGGTTCTCCTTGTCCCTGTCCAAAATAAGGTAGGGACTAGGGATGCACCAATACTTTTCGAGTACCAATGCCGATTATTGGCATTTTCACAAGAACTACCAGGGTTGCTGGGACCTGGCTCTTGTGCTCCACCACTGCCCTAAAATCATTAGTCCGTATTGTTTTACAAAAACTGTCACATGGCAATAAACAAAAATGTATCAGTACTTATACTTGCACAAATAGTATCGGTGCATCGCTTTATTTATATTTATATAAACAAAATCATACATTAAAACAGAGATATACAAATCACAGGAGTTCCGTGTGCTTCTTGGCGCTGGAAAGGTATCAGTACATGTACTTGTACCGAGTACTGTACTTGGTATCGGTGCATCCCTAGTAAGGACATTTAGTAAAAGGGAAGGAAGTGTTGGTTATGTGTTTAGATGAAGCACTGAGGTCTTGAGAAATGCTGAATTAAGTTTTACTTGCTTATAAGGATGGAAGGAAACACATATAGACAGGAAGTTCTGTCTATACTGTATGTGTTTCCTTCTACTATGCTCTATAATGCTGTATTCTGATGTAATGCCCTTTAAGCAAGTACAACTTAATTCACCATTCCTCAAAATCTCAGTGCTTCGTCTAAACACATAACCAACAGGTTATGGGCTCAGACACTAAACAAAACACTGCAAGTAAACAAGAGATGCATCCAAGCTAATGAAAATGGAAATTTGTTCAGATATGAAGTTTGCAATTGCAAAGCTCAACATTAGCAACTACCAGCTATGGAAGTTCATACTTGAAATGCTGCTAGGGCAAAGATGACTTGTGGCAAGTACAGACAGACCCACTAATGCACCCATGGAGGAATGTGACAAGAAGAACAGGCAAGCAAAAGCAATTATAAGTCTGCTACTGGAAAACGACCAGCTCATCCTCATAAGAAAAGAAAATACGGCTAAAGGTATGTGGACTACATTACAGAAACTGCATGAGCGTTCAAACCTAAACAGTACACTATATCTGCTATGCAAGTTATATAAAATAAGGCAAGAAAAGGCCAGGAAATGTGTGAACATGTGAATGCCATGCTGTAAATCGTAGAACAGCTGCAAGCAGTTGGAGAGGAAATTAAAAGCTAACCATTTGTTAGCATTATTACTATGCAGCCTTCCAGTCATACAGTGCTCTTATTAAAAGGAGAACTATGGGGTCAGTGTTTTTCCCCATAGTTCTCCTTAGGGTAACGGGAGGACACAAACTAGCATCCTCCGGTTACCCTAAGCTCAGTATACCGTGAGCTAAAGCTTGCAGTATACTGAGACGCCGCAGCCGGAGCGGATCCCGACGTAGATGACGGGATCCGCCCAGCTGCGTGAGTGACAGCTGGCTCTGCCTATCTAGAGGCAGAGCCAGCTGTACCCGCCCCCTCCCCCGTCCGTTCCACCAGTCAGCGCTGGCAGATCGGAGCGGGAGAGGGGAATCCAGCCCCTCCCCCTGTCACGGCAGAGAGCCGTGACAGGATCGAGAGGTGAGCGAACCTGGTATGTGCCGACCTGTGACTGTCTCATTGTCACAGGTCGGCTAGAACTATGAGGTGAGTGGAAATCACTCATCTCATAGTTCTCCTTTAACACTCTAGAAACCAGACCTGAGCAGGAACTAAAACTACAATACACCAAAGGAAAATTAATTAATGAATATGACAGAAGGAAGGAAAATATGCTCAATGAAGAAAACGAGAAAGCCCTTAAGGTGCATGAGAGCTCAAAGCAAAACAAAGAAAGCAGAGCATGTATTTTCTGTAAAAAAGACTGGTCACCTGAAAAAGGGCTGTTCAATCTGGAAAGTGAGAGGCACCTACAAGAGAAAGAGCTAAGGCAACTACAAAGGAAACTGCCAGCACATCATGGAGCGCTACCTTTAAAGTGACTCAGAACAGTATACCACGTGGATGGTGTATTGACTCAGGCGCAAAAAGTCACATGACTAGTGATGAGACCTTCTTCACAGAACTTGATTTCTGTTCAAAGGACAAAGTCTTTCTAGCAAATGGGAAACGTATTACTGCAGAAGTTAGAAGGACCGTTACGGTCAAGGGTTCTTGAACTACATCTCACCATCAGGGGACAAGCAGAGTATCCTTGTGAAAAATATACTGTATGTCCCAGACCTGGGGCACCAAAACCCAGAAGCCATAAACAGACATCTCAACTCTCCCGGATGTTCTGGGATTCTCTCGCTACAAGATAGTGGCTCCTGGACACCCGGGAGAGAAACATTTTCTCCCAGAATAGTTTACTCTGTTTAGAGTAAACCTTTCCCTGCTATCTGGTTTTTTTTTTCTTCTTGATATCTGGGCTGCTAGGCCGCCGACAGAAAAAATTAAAATAAAAGTAGTAAAAAAAAAAAAAAAAACAGCAGATAGCAAGGGAAGCAATAGCTCCTTTACCATCTGCCATAATTTCAGGGGGGTGCTCTCTTCCTTGTAGTTCCACCCCATGGATCCCTGCATTAAATACATTATAAAGAGAGACTTATCAGAAGATATAACCACACTGCCCTGCCAAATGCTCATGACATGCAAATGCTGTTAATGCTGTATCCCTTGTAACAAGGACACTCCACTGTAGTCCAGGTAGGTCAAGGAAACACAGTTTATTGAAAGGGCAAACACAAAATAGCTTGAAACAGCAACATACGACAGTCTTTTAGCTTCGCTCGGTAGCTTTCCACAGCTTCAAGACACTCACGCTTGCTCACCCCTCGTGAGCCCTGACTCTGCTCTCTCTTAGCAGTCTGTCCGACAGGTCCCTGGGGTCACCGACCTTCCTGACCTCTCCCAGCCACCCCTGGCTGTTCCGTGTGCGTCCAGCACGCACCCGAGTTTGTCTGTGTGCTCCCTGCATGCACGCACACACACACACACACACACACAACTCCAACACTCTCCAGGGTGGAGCTCTCCTGACTCACAGGTGGGGCCCTGAACACATCCCATTATGTTATCAGCAGCCCTTTTACTGCCGGAGCCCAGGGGAGATGAGGCTTCAGGGACTGGTCTAGCAGGTCTGCAAAGAGGATCAGGTGAGTATATCTTCTTTATTTGAACTCCCTATACAAAACAAACATTTAACACTTGCACTTTAAAGGGTAATTTTCTTAAATTCTGGGAGCTTTTTTTTTAAAGTGCTTTTTATTTCTCACTTCTCTGCATGGGGTCAACTAGACCCAGCGCAGTCACGAAACGTCGGTTTATTTGGATGTCTGTGACGCTTTCTGTCCAATAAAAGGGACATATTTATCTTTACTACTGAGTGCTGGTGATTTCCTGACTTTCCTGTGTGTTTGTGGAGACACATACAGCTTACTAGCACACACATGCGTAGTGCCATAGGACCCTGCAAGGGAAAGGTGCCACCCTAAAACAGGATATCAGGGCCAGTGTTCAGCGAACCAGTGATTCATTTTAGGGCCATCAATCACTGATAACACTAAACTGATGAGCGGTAAAAGCTTTTAAAGCATCGCCTATGGCCAATTTTGGGAATTATCGTTTTTTTGAGGTTTCGCGCGCGCACGCAATTTTAAGGCTTGACATGTTTGGTGTCTTTTTACCCGACGTGACCCTGTCTTTTATATTTTACCAAAAAATTGGGTACAAATAAATGTTTTATCATTTAATATAGGGGAAACAGTTTTTTTTTGTTTTATTTCGGTAATTTTTCCTTAATATAGTAAAAAATAAAACCCGTAGTGGTGAATAAATACCACCAAAAGAAAGCTCAGCGCTGAATACTGAAAAATGGCCTGGATGGGAAGGGGGTTTAACACCGCGGATGTCAACTGGTTAAACGATAATTATATGGTAAGTGCTTTTCCCCATAGTTCTCCTAAGGGTCACAGGAGAACACAAACTAGCGTCCTCCCGTGACCCAAAGCTCAGTATACCGCGAGCTGTAGCTAGCAGTATACTGAGGCGCCGCAGCCGGGATGGATCCCAACATTACTGTCGAGATCCACCCAGCTGCATGATTGACAGCTGGCTCTGCCTATCTAGAGGCAGAGCCAGCTGTACCCGCCCCTCCTCATCCGTTCCGCCAGTCAGCGCTGGAGGATTGGGCAGTGGAGGAGGGGAATCCCTGCAGGGAGCCGTGAGTGACAGCCACGGCTCTCTGCAGGGACAGGATCGAGAAGTGAGCGATCGGCGGTATGTGTTCGCCCATTTCCCGATCTATTAAGCCGACGTGTGACAGTTTCATTCTCACACGTCGGCTCGAACTATGAGGATGAGTGATTTTCACTCACCTCATAGTTCTCCTTTAACAATAACCAAAGTAATAAACCAAATAATATACAAATAAATACTCTTAACGACTGTTTGATCTGAGAAGGGTTCTTTGGGTGCCCAAAAGCACAAATAAGGCCTCTCCTAAAAACTCCTCCCATGTCCCCAGCCGCACCCAAACCAGCTTGAGGACAGTTACTGCTCCCAAGTTCCAAGGGGCCAGGCGCCCCCTACAAATGCTGGCATCAACAGGGGGAAAGCACCCATACCAGCTGATGGCCTCAATTTGTGTAATTGACTCCGATTTTCAGATCCCCTAACCCGCCAAGCTGCCATAACATAAAAGAACCTTGCAACCAGCAGAAACCACAAAATTCAGGTAGGGAGGGTGGGACAACCTGCTTCCTCCGTCGACTTTCCAGAAAGAACGCCCCTCATCCCTTGCAGCTCCAACCCATGTGGCTCCTCCCGGACACCTGACCCTAACATCCAATCAGGTAAGAACTGCTAATTCCATTTTTTTAAACCCCTTCTCCCGGGACTATTCCTCCCCTCAGTCATGCAGCCCCTCTGCTCAGTCTCTCTCTGGGTCTGTCTTTGATTTTAATATCACTTTAGATTCAATGGTTAAATATCATACATTAGCATTAATCTCAAAGACACAAATTATAGCAAGATAATGAAGATTTTGTAATGTACTTACTGCTTGCTTTAACTTCACTTTGTACTAATATAGAAATTCCTCAGTCATGCCTATCCTCAGTCTACAACTTTGAAACTCATTTACAGTTGGAAAACAGCTATGACTGCCCAGTGCTCATCACAGAGGACTGACAGATATAACTTGTGGTGTAATCTAGAGCCTATTAACCTAATAACTAGAAACTAGACAACAGTAATAAGCAAACTGTAAATAATATAGAGAACACGTTTTACCTGAATTTAGAAGAATACCACAAGAGCAGATCAAAAACTGAGTAAGTTTAATCGCTCTACATCCCAGTCTTCAATGCCAAATCTGAATCTCTGTAGAGTCCTGTTCTGTATTTACATAATTCATTAACTGCTTCCTCATTGCAAGGTAACAATATTCTGATTTAGAGCGCCATCTTTTGCTGGAGACGAGTACTGCAAGATTTGTAAGATCTAGACGCACATTAGGGTAGGTTGAATTTGTTCAATTTGCAAAATTGACTGTTCACTGAACTTAGTGAAATAAGGTGAGGTTGCACCTATTTAAAAAATGTTAACACAATATTATTTTATTATATTTTGTATTTTCTTTGCATATAATTGGGCATTGCAAGTGAACACAGCTTGATCTTTGACCAGGTTAACTATACTTGACATGTAAATATGTTCTCAGTTAGTACATACAAATTCCTAATTATAGGGAACCTAATATGTCATAACAGTCATTATTTTCAACAATCATCCTTTGACAGCATCAGTGAATGGAGAAATTATGAGTCCAATCAGCCTTTGCAGCAGAGGGAGTTTTAGTTCTCAATGGAATACAAGTGCGGTGACGTCAAGCACAAGAGACAGTATACAGGCAGTGTTGCGGCATTGCGACATGTACAGCTACACGAATCTGGTATAGGAAAAAATTAGCTGTCTGAAATTTTTTTTTTTCTTTTTTGACCCATCTGGTATTAGATTTTGTATTGTATGACCTGGACCTGGGCAGTAGCTGCCACACCCCTATGAGATGAGTATCAAAAGAAAAGAAAGGCTGGGGTTTTTTAGGCACCAAATGACAACTTCCAAGATGATAAACTTGTATTAAGTTAATAAAAGTGAAATAATGTAATAAAAATAGCATGATCCGATAACTCCCTGAGAGCTCACTCCATTACTGTTCTATCCCTTGTAAATGCATAAGTAACATGATTAACTTGAATCACAGTACATGATGATTAAACCAAAATTGATTACCAGAAATAACATGACAGAGTGACATAGCATTTCAAAACATGATTAGGGTGAATAAATGTTACACATGATCAAGGGTTTGGCAATAGAGGATAGCTGACAGTGGAGGAGCGCAATTTGTCTCGACGTTTCGTGCTTGACGACGCTTCTTCCAGAGGAGGAAGTTATCTATATGATTAAAACAAAGAATCTTAACTCAATACATAATACATGCTTTGGGTGAACATGTCACCTACCAATAAAGTAAGTCGATGTGTGTGCGTCCCCGCAGCCCCGTCCAGGTGCAGCACCTGAACCACACCCACCAGAGCAGACAAGGGGAGAGAGGTCGAGACCATGGGCCCCACTTAAGACAGTGGAGGGTGAGAGGTATGTGGTATCAAAATAACCTTGAAACAATATTGATGTGGAGGCACTGTACAGCAGTATCCCCCATACGAGAGGTATTGAAATTGTTGGACAATTCCTGGATGAAAGAACTAATTCATCTACAGCGTATAATGCCTTTATATTGGATCTTTTGTCGTTCATTCGAACACAACGTTTTTACCTTCAATGGCTCCCACTACCTCCAGATACAGGGGGTGGCGATGGACACCTGTTGTGCTCCATCCTATGCTAACCTGTATCTGGGGGGGTGGAAACGTGAACTGTTCCACTGCTTGGATGCTCATGGGTACTCGGAATACATCCTCACTTGGCTAAGGTTTATAGATGACGTCTTCATGATTTGGATGGGTTCAAGGGAGGAATTAGAGACATTTATGACACATTTGCAACAAAATAAATTTCAACTTAAAATTTACTATGCAATGCCATCAAAGATCCATCCGTTTCCTGGATGTTAAGGTAGGAGTAGAGGAAGATGGCTCTATTTTCAAAGGCCTCTTCAGGAAGGAATCAGCGGGAAATACCATCCTGCACGCAATAAGTGCACACCCGGTCCCGCTTAAACAAATCATTCCGTATGGCCAATACTTGCGGCTCAGACGGGTTTGCTCCATAGACTACCTTTTTGAGGAAGAGGCTTCTTAGCTAAGAGATTGCTTACTTTTAAGGGGATACAGTAGACGGGTCCTAAAGAAAGCTTACCAACGAGCGAAATTACAAACCCGAGAAAACTAATGTACACCTCTAACAGAAAGCAGGACAAAAACCAACAATCATCAACTGTTAAATTAAGTATTATGTTCCAAACAGTGTGACCAAGTAAAACAAATAATAGGCAAACACTGGCATCTATTATGACAGGACCCCATAGTCTCAAAATACATAACAGCAAAACCAGGCGGTGGGAGAGGAGAAGTGTGTGTATCACATGCCATGCCCCCTACACACTGTCTGGCTAGGAAGTTGTATTGCATCCCCACTTCCCTCAGTCCATTCAGTTGCCCCTCCGGGCTATGGGAGTCTGCAATTAGGAAAGTTCCCAAACATTGGCGGGGTCTGTCCTGTCCAGCAGTGCCGTCCCATCGATCCTGAATAACAAAGCGAGTGGCGTGCAGTGCCCAGTATCTCTTGCGGCACTTCAGTGAGTGGACCGAGTGTGTCATTGAGTCGGGGGGGGGGGGGGGGGTATTGATGGATATGGGGGCAATTGCACACAGGATGCTGTTATTTCATTTAATTAGAAACATGGATTATAATAGGGAGTATTACACTGTAATGTTGCCTATTATAATCTGTTCCTCTGATTAAATGATTAGACACGGCCGCAATAAGGGGGTACAGCCGATACCCAGCGGATTCAGATTGAAACGTAATGGCAATTTTTAATAACATTAATCTACAAATGAATTGTGTAGAATTTTTACATGTCATATTTTTTCAACAAAAGTGGAGTTTTCCTTTAAACAAAAACATATATATAATGTATATGAATCCAAAGTAAAACAAATGTTACGACAATCGTGCATTTCACAACATTCAATATATACATGCAAACCTGTTACACAGAATAAAATCAATCTGATTATCAAAAACAAATGATTGCCCAATGTGGATAAAGTGTATACAATATGCATATTGTACATGCATTTATTTACAGTAGTTTTTGTTAGGCTTCCAATTTTAGAGTTCCCCGGGATTTGATTGTGCTGCCAGCTTCCAACAAGTACTTGGTAATACAGAAGCACACAATACAGTGTATTCACTCTATATCCAAAGGTTTATTGTTAAAACAAAAGATGATATGGACAGCATAAGGGGCGATGGTGGGGCATAAGCCAATAAAAACACACGTATACAAAAAACTAATTTAATAATATGGACCCTGTTACAGCTACAGAGGAAACAGGAACGCTTCAAGGTCACATGTTTCACACACAGATATAAGAAAAATACAATTTACTTGAGGAATTAAAGCCTATCATTTTGAAAGCAGCTGAAAACTAGTTTCTGTAGAAAACACATTGTTCTCCTGCTCAAACATAAAGTATGTATATACCAGAAGCAGGTAAATAAGGTTAATCCCCCATTAAGTTTATTTTTATAAATATTTTAAAGTCGGAGAATTGCAGTCCAATTGTTTTTATTTCTTTTAATTTTGCACGGTGCAGGGAAGAAAAGAGCCTCTGTCAAATTTGTATTGCTGCCTCTGTCCCCTTTGTGGACATTTCCCGTGACTTCAGGACATTGTTGGGCACTGCACTTCCTGTTCCCTGCCTCTAGAGTGTATTCTCCATATACTATTTTTTTGCAGAATACATTAGTGGCTGTTGTCATTGTTTTCTTCATAAAATTAATATATATTGAGAAATCAGTCCAGTTAGGAGAAAAAGTGGAAGTTCAACTCATGAGGAAAGGAAGTGAGGTACAATCTCCACAATGGGGACTTAGACAGCAATACAATCCTTACAGAAGTTCTAATTCTACCCATATTTGTCCAAAAAACACATGCAAAACAATCAGTTGAGAGGAGAGTGGTAGAGCCTTTTCACAGTGTAAGTGGTTCTGTTAGCTCCAAAGTGAAGAACATAAAGAAGAGATGCATACTTCCATCTGAAAGGTGGCTGGAGATCATATAGGGTATCTGCAAATCAGACGTGGGCTGAGCAAAAGCTTACAACACAGATTTTTTTTAGAGGGACTTGCATCTGCAAAGTTTGTTTTGGAGACCACTTTTCCTACTCCTATAAAAAAATAGTAATGGCTAGAGTTCTACTATAAAGTTTTATAAATACATTGCCCCAATAAATTCCTGCAGCACAGTTTGAACTTTTACCTAAGATTAATCATTTAATAATCATATCACTTCATGTTGTTGAGAGCAAAGTTTAATAATGAAGCATGGAAATATAATGTACATTACCATAATGATCGCTTTGTTCTGCTGGAACACAGAAAGTCTTTCAGATCCAAAGGGAAGATTTCTTTCATTTTTGAAAAAACTAATTGTGGTATATGATATCTACACACACATGGCTTTACACTATACAATTTTTACAAATACATACAGATGTGGATGACATTTGAGCTACATAAAAGAAAAAGACTGGTATAATTTATAATAATGTTTATTCATGGTCTTGTGGGTGAAATGCAATCAGCAAAGCTCATGCTCCCTGCTGATTGGGGAGCTGTAACTCAGCAAGGGGCATGTCCGAACGCTGCAGGGAGACCACTGCTTCCACACAGAGCACAGACTGACTAGCACAATACATTATTTATTATGAACTGCTTCAGCGGGACCTTCTATATACTTATATGTATGCCCGCTAGTTTGTTCATATACAGGTTTATTTGGATGTAATCTGTTACATGATATTTACATTAGTAAGCTAAGATAGTTTTAAACTGCTTTAAATGTATGAATAATGATGCATCCTTTTCCATTAGGAGTTGTTTTCTACCAAATGAAGAGAAGGATTGGTCGCTGTAGAAGCCTCAAGGATTGAATAAATGGGTATTGATTTGTTGGTATTTTTCCGATGGACTCCATTTCAATTGCTTATCCTCATTTTTTTTATTATCCTGACTTTCTTTTGTCAATCTTCCCTCATTTTCATTCATTGCAGTTAGAATTGTGAGCATTTTTGTTTCGGAGGAGATATGGCATTCCTTACAGGCCTATTCACACCATTGAGCTGGGTTAGCTGCACATTTACATTCACTTCAGTGGGCTGACTAATGCACCAAAATGGAGAAAAAAAACAGGTGCATTTAGCATTTTGAACAGTGCAGTACACAACAACACACATTATTGCATTTCTTGCTGCACACTGCAACACACATCCATTGGCAAGGTGCGTTACAGCAGCAAAATGGTGTAAACGGGTCCTTAAGTGAAGTTGAGCAGCTGATGTCCTGAAGCATTAGAACAGTTGGTATGTTTGGGATTTCTTTTCATCATGATGAAATTTCATAATGATTGTATTGGAATTTTTTACACAAGTCAGTTTCAATAGCAGAACAGTAAATATATATAATATATAGTAATATATTTCATGAATTCCAGCGGGTGCCGGCATGTAAGAGATCATAACGCCAGTGGCGGTACATGGTCTTCAGGTAATGCGATCACTGTGATTGGTTGTCACAGTAGTCATAGTGTTGGGGAGCCGACTAATCACATTCCCTGCACAGAATAGCGCTGCCGGCTGTATGCATATATGTGGCTGGTCTGCATTAAAGCCAATGGCCATGCCAAAGATATGGGAACAGCTGGAGGGAAGGGGTTAAATAACTGCATATTATATTTCTGCAGCTAAGTGCAGACAGACTGTGCAGTAACAGAGGACTTCTAATTGGATGCAGCTTTCATAGGTTTGCATTACTAAGAAGGTAATAAAAAATGATTACCATTACTGTTTTCTTGTAGCGGGCCCCAGGTCATTATATATGGATTTGTTCTTGTGTGCTAATTGCTGTTTATACAAAAATAGAGAAATCTGTTAAGCATTGTATGAAAAGGGATTTTTTTAAAAATCAAATATTTCTGAGGACAGCGATCAATGACGTTGTATGATTCAAACATGTTTCCAAGTTACATGTGTGCTACATGAGTGTCTTCAACGCCAGCAATAACATACAACAATATAATTTGTATTCAGGCAAACAGATAACTGTACAAGTTGAAATATATCCATGTGGACTGTTTTATCTGCCAATAGATTTATAACTCTTTTTATGCTGTAATGTGCCAAGGCACCCCTGCTTAACAGTAACCAATATCAGTTACTTCCCTTTTCTTTGCAGTAGTTAAACATTAAAACACAGTAGCAGTCTAGTCAAGCATTTAGTAGTCTAGTTAGTAGGCTGGGGGAACAATACCCTACAAACCTACTGACTAGATGATGAGCAGCAACAGCACGCTGATGAGGTAATCCCTGAGCTTCCCCCTCCTGTAAGCATGTTTACAGTGTTTGACTGGCAGCAGTATCCAAAAAATAGAGCCTATTGGGCCCAGAATGTTGACTCTGCCTCTCCCAGTCTGGGTGCTGCTGCACTGGGAATTAGAGGAAGCTAGAATAAAATAAAACATAAAACAATCATAAAAAGGAAAAGTGCAGGTACTTACACTAAAGGTTTTTAAAACACACTTAATGATTTTACATTTCTTTGACATTTGCCTGCAGTTCAGCTTTATCTATTTCAGTAACTTTTGTTCACATTTTTAATGACTTTACTGTCTTGAGGGCAGGCATGCACCCTTTTCCCTGGCTTGGTTGGGAGGGTCAAAGAACAAGTTGCAGACCAGGGGTAGGAAATGTGACGGACTGAACCGTCACTGGGGCTGTTGGAGGAGTCTGGGGGCTAGCCTCCTTCCTACTGACTATGGACCTATGATTATGGAGACCCCCTTCAGACCTCTTGGGGTTACAGGGAATTATTATCCTAGGTTTATGTGTGGAGTGGATATACTACGAATTTCTCCTGGCATTACGTTTAAGTCACCCTGTGCCCATTATAGGTACAGGATGTGAATCCATTAGCACTGAAGGGGGTTAATTATGGATTTAGCCTCCCATTGAACTTGTTACAGTCTACTTGTCCATTTGTTTCATTGTGTTAATGATGGGACTACCATAGCTGACTCCGGGTGTTGATGAGTAGGCTAACATATGACAGACACTCAGGAGATAATCCCATCCTCCTTGTTTTCCCTCTCCCTATTCCTTCATTAAGGCACCGGGGAGGGATTGTTTTCTTGATGTTTTGATTGAGTTATGTTTTTAGACCAGCAGAACTGTATACATACTGTGCTGGTTTTCAATAAAGTCTGTTCCTGTTTTTACTTCAACATTGGTGTTGTCTGATGTTTGGGGTAAATCTTTATTATTTTGGGAGTTTCGTTTTTTGTCCTAATATATTGGTTCCATCCAATAATTAGGCAGGTATGGGCAGAGAACCCTGGAATTAGGGTTCCAGAGAAAGGAAGCTACATTGTGAAGGAGGCACCCAGTTAGGGTGCCTTGCGGTCTGTCACAGGCAACTTGGCACTCCAGCTGCTGTGGAAGTACAGGTCTATGGGAACAGCTGGAGTGCCAAGGTTGCCTACCCTTGCTGTAGACTGATGTATGGCTTTGATTGACCAATGTATTATTATTTTATTATCATAAGGTAAATCTGTACACTGGTAACCTATGACACTTACTTCATAATGTGGTTCTTGCTGCACAGGTTTCATCTATGAGTAAAAGAAAGAAAACATTCAGCTCATAATGATACGAAATTCGGTATCACTAGTTTTTTTCTTATACAACAGAATAAAGAGACTTGTTTCTATGTAAATAGAATTGTTCTGTAGAAAACCATCAGATTTCTGGTTATAGCAGTGTGGCCCCAGACTGGCAAATCTCTCATCTTGAACAATATTTGGTCACTGCAGAAACTGTTGGGTAATTCTGTCATCTTTGGACCCCTTGAAGATGAGGTAAGGTTCATCTACATGAAAGAATAATCATTATCTAAACACCAGTAATCACTTGTTATTGTTCTCTGTTTAAAGTATATCTAAACCCAAAACCAAATATGTAATACAGGTGAAACTCGAATAATTAGAATATCGTGCAAAAGTAATTGCAGTAAGTGCTGCAAAAGGGGCCCAAACCAAGTACTGAGTACATATGCATGCTTGTACTTTTCAGAGGTCCGATATTGTTCAATCCTTGTTTTATTGATTGCATGTAATAATCTACTTTTTTGAGGTTGTGGATTTGGGGTTTTCATGAGCTGTAAGCCATAATCATCACAATTATGACAAATCACGGCTTGAATTATCTTGCTTTGCATGTAATGAGTCTATCTCATATATTAGTTTCACCTTTTAAGTTGCATTAGTGAAATAAATGAACTTTGCACGATATTCTAATTATTCGAGTTTCACCTGTATATTGCAGCTTACCAATCGTTATTTGTGGTGTCTGCACTAGTTTTCTGTTGTAGGCCTTTATTTTCACTTGGTAACTTGACCAGTAACACACTTCCTGTCTTAGGATGGCTCCACTCTACGGAGGAGCAATTGAGCCACCCTTGGACAGCAGCATAGTCACCCTGTGGGAAGGATAGTGTTAGATGCAATAGAAGATTTAGATGTACTTAACTAATGAAAGCCGAACTACGGCTAACACTTTTGAAGCAGTTACAGCAACAGTTTTATTTTCCTTTTGGGATGAAGGTTTTACATAAATGGATAAAAGCTGACTATTGTAAGCACCCTTGTCACTTTTGCTGGACAGCTTGGTCTGCTAAGTGAAGTCAAAAAATAACAGACTTAAGGTGCCTATAAACTGTGCGCATTTCAGGCGGTTTTTGAGGAAACGGACGAAATTCACACAGTGTGTGGTGCTGGCGGCACCTTTTCGGCCGGCATCCCTCAATCAGCTGATTGAAGGAACCTGCTGGAAAATCTTCCAACGATCATAGCTGTCAGCCAATGAGCTGCTCACTCTGGTCAGGTATTTTGACAGGTGGCGGCGGCCGCTGTACAGTATGTAAATAGCGGGGATTCCTTGACTGACAAACTGTTAGTGTTGATGGAGGAAATCTGGTCTATTTTTTTCATTCAGCCTACGGGTTGAACAAAAAAAATAAATAGATCAGTGTATGGCTAGGCTTACCAGCCAGATCCTCAGGTGATAACAAAGGATAAAAGTCCTAAAAAATAATACAGCTAAAACATTTAAGGGATTAGTAAGCTGAAATATATGAAATGTTGCTTTTGAGTTTATAAACACTTTGAGGGGAATTTATCAAAACTAGAGGACACAAAATCTGGAGCAGTTGCCCATGGCAACCAATCAGATTCTCTCTTCAGTTTGTACAGTTAACATTTGAAAATGAAAGAGAGACGCTGATTGGTTGCCATGCACAGCTGCTCCAGATTTTGTCTGCTCCAGTTTTGATAAATTCCCCTTTCAATTTTGTATACGGCTGACTGAAATAAGCAATGCACACTTTTAACTCTTGCTTCAATTAGAAGGTATAGTCATGAATGTGTGTTTCTAGAATATATACATTTTTTTTTTCTAAAAAAAAAAACCCTAACTCCAAATCACAGACTATAAGAGAGCTCAATTAGGATCTAATGACAAAACCATTTATTTTTTTATGAGTGGTTGGAGAATATGCTCTTTGATACACCTATAAAGTATTACTTTGTTGTAATAAAACACTTTCTACAGAGACACAAAGTTCCTCTGTGAGTGCCACCATACAGTATTTTAGTATTTTGGACAGGTTTTTGATATCAAAATGATTAAACCTGGTAACATTGCACATTGAAAAATCCTAAATTTAAAAGACCTCTCTGCTGGTTATTAATATGGATGAGGTTTGGGTTCACCACTGCAATGGGCTCAGGGCAAATCCTGTGGGTTTGAGGTTTGTGGTCCTGGCACATTTTTCAGGGGTGGTATTTTGGGGTTTTAAAACTAAAATTAATCAAAATAAGCTGCTGATGTATGTAAGCCATGCTACTTTTAAAAGAAAAAAATCAATTCCACAGCCAAATATGCACGGCCAGTGTGTGCTGCCTGTCGCTGAGACTGTCAGTAAATATCGTACTGTTCGGTAATACCACTTATAGGTTTACAGCATCTCCAAGTATGTTATTTAAACAATTCATGTATTTTCAATGCTGCCTTTGAAACCGCATGAAAAGTCTCTCTCTCTCTTTTGCTATACTTTTTTATTTTGTTTGTGCATGACCCCATAGCGGTGTTTAGATGCCCCTGCCTTTTTCTGATCAGTAGATTAGCTATCCGTCCTAAAAATGGTCAGAATTTAAAAACAGAGAAGCTGTGATGTTTCATAACTAGGATGGTTTCATGTAATATTATAATAATACAGGATATTAAATATTTAGCAATTGTTATGCACATTTTACCCATATGAGTGGTTCAGGAAACAGGAGGCATCATTTTCACACATGGATTGGCCACCACAGAGTCCAGATCTTAATCCCATTGAAAGCTTTGGAATATGCAGGAGAAGACAACGCAGTTGTTCCGACTCTCCCATCGTTATTACTGGATCTTGGTGAAAAATAAATGCAGCTCTGGATGGAAATAAATAAGGGTTGCACAGATACGGGTGTTACGGTATCGTGTACGAGTACCAATATTTTTTTTACGGTACTCTCAAATACCGAGTACCGGCGCATTATGCCCTGATTATTAGGAAGTCGGGGTGCAGATCATGACCCAGCTTCCTGATTGCCTGTAAAGCCGGTGTTTTAGCGAAAGAACACCGGCTTCAGAGGCTGCCTGCTGACCAATCAGGAAGCGGGGCGGTGAGTCATGAGGTGCCATTCGGCTTCCTGATTGGTCAGGAAGCCAGGCTGCCTAGCAACAAGTGTAGCTGTCTTCCTAGCCAATCAGGAAGCTGGGTGGCACATCATGACGCGCCTCCCGGCTTCTTGATTGGTCAGGAAGCCGGGTTGCCTAGCAACAAGTGTAGCTGTCTTCCTAGCCAATCAGGAAGCCGGGCGGCACATCATGACCCGCCTCCCTGATTGGCTAGGAAGCAACGGTGCATTTGGGGAGAGGTAACGGTGCATTTGGGGAGAGTATGAGTACTCACCCAAATACTCAGTATCGGTGCATCCCTAAAATAAATGTTGTGACATTGCATAAATGTATCAAAATGATACCACGATGAATGCATACCTAAAGAAAAGCTAAAGGAGGTCCAACTGATGTGACTTTTTTTGGACAGGCAGGTGTGTTTGTATACATACAGTATGTATGTATTGTGATGTTGGGGAACTCACAGAGCACTCGCACAGAGGGTTTTGCACCCAAAAAAAGTAAACACAAATACACGCTTTTGTTCAGCAAACAAAGTAAAAGTTCAAATCTTCAGCACAGATACAAAGCATAAGGACCAGTTCACACCATATGCAGAGGTGATGCAGTCTGTTTATTTAACTGCTGCAGTCAAAATAAATCACAATATATGCTTTCCTATGGGCTTTCTTGTGCTTAATTCACACTGCAATGGTGTGAATAAAGCACATGAAAGCCCATACGAAAGCATTGTGATGTATTTTGACTGCAGCAGATAAATAAACAGACTGAATCACAATTGCATATGGTGTGGACTGGCCCGAAATGTGTCTCGCTGACTTGTTGAAAAAAGTCCCAAACCTGGGGAAATCCCTTCCCAGGAATATAAGTCCTGCAGCACAGCAACAGAGCAATCCAGCAGGTCTCTTTCTCACTAGCCACAGCTGATTACTTTCTCCTCATCTCCCACACTCCTCTCTGGAGTTGCTGACCTTTTCAACTGCTTTCTGTGTCAGGAAGGTTAACCCTCTGGTGCCTCTCAAGGGCACCACAGCCCAAAGAGGGGCAAAATATATCGTCCTTTAACCACCTAACCTTGTCATCTTCTACAGTATGTAGTTAAGGAGATCTTACCTCAGTTCCTGGAAGAGTATTTGAATAGACATGTTGTGGAGGAACATTTGAATTTTCATATATTGTACCACTGGTGGTTTCTGAAATCAAGATAAAAAGTAAATGCTTTATAAAGGTTGTGTATGATTTAATTGGTAATGGTGCTGTATAAACTTTAAAGGGAACCAGTCATTTGGTCTTACTTCAATTGTGCCACATTTGTTACTGACTTACAAAATATTAAAGCCAGATAAGTCACACTACTAGTATTTTCAAAAGATGGAGGGTAATAGCAGACTACATATTTCCCTCATAGCACATTTCCTTTAAGTGTATTTAAATCATAACAACACATTTCTCTTATTTGCTACCTTTAAGGTAATCTAATTGAACAATAATTTTAAAAAACCACAAAACTACATATAGATGAATTTGCCAATTCTGATGTATTTGTCCAGATTAAGCAACAATTTAATGTTTATGAACCACATACACTGCAAACTGAAGCACACACATGGAAATAGCGAACAAACAAGTTAGCAAACCTTGTCCAATTGTTAATGTTTCTCCTGTTAAGCTAGCGCTGGAGATGTATGCAGTGTCTATCCTTTACATAGGCATAAACATGGTCATCTGACATACAACTATCCCCTATTTAGGAAAGTGTTGGCCTGCAAAATTGCCTGAAGGCAAATTAACCTTATCGACATGTCCAACATCCTTCTAGAGTCTATGGCCAGCCCTAAAAACTATCTGTTTAAAATAAATATAATCACAAAGGTATCATCTTCATGCAATAGATATTTCTTAGAATTAAACTGTAATAAATAGACATAACCAATTATAAAAATCACTGCTAAAAATTTTGACCAATTTTAATAGTAATTTAATCAGTTCATTGTTCTGGCTTATTAAAAACATGAAGATGAGAAACACTTGTCTGTATCTGTAGGTGAAAGTGGTTAATAATAACAAATAACAACTAGAATTATATTAGAAGTACAGATAACATACTTCTTTTTGCCTTTACAATAAAGAACACAGTGATTACAATAATGGTGATCCCAGCAACAACTCCAATCACGACATGACAAACTGGAGCTGTGGAATAAAAATGAAATTTAATAGTGAATACAAGTGATGTTTTTTATACTTGCAGTTTTTATTTTGTGTGCGTTTTGAACACACGTGTATACTCGATTTAATTGGATTCACAACAGCATAGCTGTCAAGTATCCTGGATCCTGCGGGTTAGTCCTGAGATATTTGTAACTGTCCTGCAGGATCAATCTCCTGTAGAATCCAGGACACTGTGCAGAGTGGCAGCAGGTGCCAAGTGCTGGAATGTCCTGTGCTCTAGCTCCCAGCAAGGTAAAATTATGCCACAACTGCCAAGCGAACTTATCTTTTTCCCAACAGTCAAAGCATATTTCCGGCTTCAACAAAGAGAAAGAACAATATGGAAGCAAGCGATTGGGTAGGTAGATATGAACACCAATGCTTATTCTTTTTTCCATTGAAACCAAAGATTTGGGGTTGCTTCCACGGACACCACATACAGTGTATATGGGGCGCTTTTTACTTCCACTGTTATAATTATTTTATCCCAGTAACACCAGTGATGGGACTTATTTTACTTCCACTGTTATAATTATTTTATCCCAGTAACACCAGTGATGGGGCTTATTTTATCCCACAGACACCAGTGATGAGGCATATTTTGTTCCACTGGCATCAACTATGTGGCATATTTTATCCCAATGGCACCAATGAAGGGGCATATTTTATCATACTGACAAAAACAATGTGAAGTTTATTTTATTCCATTGACACCAACGATATGGTATTTATGTAATCCCACTAACACCAACCAGAGAGGAGTTTCCCCCTTAAATATTATTGAGAGGTTTAATAATATGATGAATGTCAGAGACCACTACTATTTAGCCAGCCCATAAACATGAAATTACAAATCTAGACAGATAGGTCAACAACAATCACACATCTGTGTCAGACTACTCTCAAGGTTAGAGCATTGATAAAACTTTCTTAGGTGCCAGGATGCAATTAGGAAGACGGTTAGCTGTGCAGCCACAATCTACAGTATGTCTTTTTGTATGCTTTATCCAACAACTCATATACCTGCATTAGAAATTATACACTTGGTAATAATCTATAAAACTATTTGCTGAGGAACTCACCTGTCACATCGACCGTGAAGTTAAAGCTTTGACTTCCAATAATATTTTTGGCTCTGCACTTATACCTCCCAGCATCTTCCTTAGAAACAGTAGTAATCAGAAGACTGGACATTAAACTGGTGGAAATTACTGTGAATTTCCCTGTATTTTTCTGGATAGGAGTGAGCTCTGGGGTGAGGTGGTACCAAGTAAACACAGCATGCAAACCAGAGACCAGATCCACTGTCATTACTGCAGCTCGTCCATCTGATACTGAGATTATTGCACTATTACTATGTCCTGGAGATTGCGGAAGTTCTGGTATATATAAAAAAAGAAGAGATACAAAACATGAATTACCTTAACTGTCTTTAATATTGAATAACAAAAAGTTTTGCATAACGGGACCTCATTTTATCCATTTCTATTATGCACCAAGATGGAGGTTCTCATAGATTAGAGTTAGAGCCGCAGTACACAGAGGGACCTTGTAGACAATGTGATTAGTTTTTAGTTTTTTTGCTAGTTAGTTGATAAGTTGCTGGGAAATGTTTGTGTTTTTTATGTACACAGCCTTTCCAACCACACCTTACTTTAAAAAGCTAATTATAAACTAATTGGTGCAGTTGCCATTTTTGTTTAACCATACCATCACTATGACTTTATGAGATTGTTGCAACCAAAGTTGATATTTAAATTATTAATGGATGTTTTCTTGCTGTGTCCCTCACTTTCTTCTTATACCGTGTGGGCTTTAGATTACTTCTACTCACCAAAGTAACTGGTTTGCTATCATGTAGTATACGAACAGACCACACTATCCAGAGAATTCCAGTACTTCAGACTTTATTGAAATTCACAGCAAATCCAGTATAACAGTGAATTAAAGTATATAAAGCAGCAAATACCAGCACCACAGATGAAGCAAAGAGAAAGTTGAGCGATATTTATACCTATAAAAAATTGAAAGGAGACCCCAGACCACATTTCAGGAAATAATTAGAAATACTAGTGAGAGAAGCTAAATTACTAGGGATATCAGATAGTAAGATTATTGAGAGATTAGTGTCACAGTCTCCAGTTGTGCACATCTTTCATCATCTTTCCAAGGTTCACAAGGGGGATCATCCACCCAGAGGGAGATTGATTGTAGCAAGTATAGGATCCCTCTGTGAACCTCTTGGCAACGTTTTAGATGTTTTTTTTGGAACCACTAGTGAAAATTTTACCTAGTTATGCTTGTGATACAAAACATATTATCCAACGATAGGATGGTCGTGAGTGGAAGACAGGGGGGAAGTGGATGACATGTGATACCACCATGGACTCTATATTCTAGTATCTCTCATACTCTGGGTATTGAATCTTCGATGCACAATTTAAATCAATACTCTGACTATGATGAGGATTTTAAAAACTTCATTAGGGAAGCAGTTTATTTTTTACTGACCCATAATTTTTTAATGTTTGATGGCCAATATTATCTACAAAGATGCGGCGCATCTATGGGCGCCAAATTTTCACCCACCTACGCCAACCTGTACATGGGTTGGTGGGAGGAACGCAACATCTTTGCAGATAAGAACCCATTTCCTGATCAGATACATTGTTCATTCTTGATTTAGATTTAGAATCTTGACTGCAATATGTGAACAACAATGGAATACATTTGAAGTTTACTGTAGAAGAGCAAATTTCAGAAATTCCTTATTTGGATTTGACCTTGATAGTGAGTGTAGAGGAAGGCAACATACGGGTTCATTCTTTTCAGAAACCCATATCCAGGAATACCTTACTTAGAGCTGACAGTTGCCATCCAGGTCATCTAAAAAGGGCTATACCCAAGGGACAATTTACCCGCATGAAAAACAAAACTGTACAGATAAGGACGACTTCTTTAAAGAGTCGAAAGACTTAGAAAAAAGACGCCTCCTAGATAGGTGTTATTCTCAATCCCTGGTAAGATCAGCATATGAAAGTGTGCGTGATGTTCCAAGATGTAATTTACTTAGTGATGTACCCAGGAGGATGAGGAAAATTAGGGATAGAAGGGTTACCCCTGGAGAAGAAAAGGTTAAGAATTCCCCCTTAGTATTCTCTAGTTGCTATAGTCAACAATTTGAAGATGTTAAAAAGATTGTCAGGAGGTACTTACCTATTCTTCATGGGGATACAGATCTTAGGATATACTAGATACATGTATACGTTTTGTAGCGAGGAAAGCACCTACTATAGGTAATATGATTTCCAGAAGTCTTTTTAGAAGTAAGAGAGGACCCAACATGAATTGGTTAAGAACAACAGTTGTATACAGATGTAATGCAGCCCGATGTTCGAGCTGCAGTATTTTGGGTGATTTGGGTGAGTCAAATTGTGACTTCTTATTCTAATGGTACTACTTTTAAAATTAACCAGCTAGTTAATTGTCAGACCTGATTCATTATATATATAATATCTTGTTCCATCTGTCACAAACAGTATATAGGAAAGACCACAAGACGACTGTGTGACCGCATGAGAGATCATATAACCAATACATACTATTACGAGTAGGGATGCACCGATATATCGGCCGCCGAAATATAGCGGCCGATAATGGCACTTTTGGCATAATGCCGAAAGTCCCATTTTCTGGCCCATACAGTGACACATTCATCCTATTCTCTCCTCCCCGCTGGGCGCCACTCTGTGTCCCAGCAGGGAGGAGAGAAACTGTGACAGCCGGCTGAGCGCTGCGGGAGGAGAGCGATGTGAGCAGCCAGCGTCTCTCCTCCCACACCGTTCAGCCTCCTATCACAGATCAGCAGATTCCTGCATAAGATTAGGTAGGGAGATTACCGGGTTGGTCAGAGAGAACATCATGTCGTCCGCATAAGCAGATACTTTGTACTCCTTTGATCCCATTTTAACCCCGTTCACGTCCACATTGGATCTAATATGGCCCACGAATGGCTCCAGCGAGAGGGCGAATAGGAGTGGTGAAAGGGGGCAACCCTGCCTGGTGCCATTCGTGATTGGAAAAGGGTCAGATAAAACACCATTCACCTTGGCACATGCTGTTGGGATGGAGTACACCGCCGAAACCCAGGATAACATGTGTTCTCCCAGACCAATGTGCTTCAGAGTAGCAAACAGGAAGTCCCACGAGACCCCATCAAAGGCCTTTTCAGCATCGGTAGAGAGAAGGAGACAAGGCAGTTTGGAGGTCACCGCGTAATGGACAAGATGACAGGTCTTAATGGTGTTATCACGAGCTTCCCTCGCTGGAATGAACTCAACTTGGTCATAGTGTATCAAGGCAGGCATGTGGGGGCTCAGTCTAGTCGCTAATATTTTGGTAAACAGCTTCAGGCCAGTGTTTAGGAGAGATTAAGGGTGGTAACTGCCATAAGAAGAGGGATCCTTGCCTTCTTTTGGGATAACAAAGATATGAGCAGAGAGAGAGTGTCGAGTAAGCCTCGAAGAAGAGGACAAGGCATTGAATGCGTCCGTAAAGCAGCCTGCCAGCTCATAAGCAGACAAAAGCTTATAGTAGTGGGTCGTGAAGCCATCAGGGCCCGGTGACTTCCCTGTCTTGGTGGTTTTGAGAGCCACGTTGAATTCATCCGATGTTATAGGAGCCTCCAGTGCTTCCCTATCCAGTGGTTTCAGAGAGGACAGAGCGCTCGAGGATAGGTAAGAGGTGATCTTACCCTGTAAGGTGCCCTGAGGAGCAGGGTCAGAAGGGGGGTGCAAGTTGTACAATTTGGAGTAATAATCTCGGAAGGCATTAGCTATTGCTTTCGGTAGGGACACCCTAGTGTGGTGGGATGTTACCACATGTGATACGTAAGAGAGCTGCCGTTGTTCACGTAGAGCTCTAGCTAAAAGCTTCCCGCATTTATCACCAGACTCATAATATTTCCGCCTACAGCGCGTAAGGGCCATTTTCGCTTTATAGAAAGTCAGTGAGTTTATCGGTCTGCGTGTGGAGAGAATGTCTGCTAGAAGGGTCGATTTGTGCCGAAGCTCCAGGCTGTGTAGGGTGTGCAAGAGAGCCAGTAATTCTGCCTCCCTCTGACGTTTAACTCGCGAGCCATGTTTGATTAAAACACCCCTGATAAAGACTTTATGTGCTTCCCAGAGGAGGACCGGGTCGCATTCCTCTACGTCATTGAGGACGAAGTAGGAGTGCAACTCCTTGGCGACATCGGTCAGTATGAGCGGGTCTTGCAGAAGACTATCATTAAGGCGCCACTGCCACGAAGTACGAGAGGGGCTATCCGACAGGGCAATGTGCATGAAGACCGGGGCATGGTCGGACCATGTAATAGTGCCAATGTCTGTGCTAAGTATCAGCGCCAGGTGTTGGTGGGGAACAAAGAACATATCTATCCTAGAGTACGTGTCATGCGGTATAGAGTACAAGGTAAAGTCTTTTACGGTTGGGTGTTGTAGACGCCAAGCGTCAACCAGCTGGGAACAATGTAGAGATCTGAGGATGCGTCTACTAGCCGTAGGAGACAGGGAAGACGATCCCGAAGAGGAGTCAAGGGACGGGTCCAGAGAGAGATTGAAATCGCCACCTAGGATCAGGATCCCTTCGGTATAGGTCAGTAACCTATCTAGAATACCTTCCAGGAAGGTCCCCTGAGTAGAGTTCGGGGCGTAGATGGCTGCGAACGTGACCGCCTTGAGACCAATTTTGCCCTTCAAAAGCAAATACCGTCCCTCAGCATCTGTCTGACAGTCAGTGAACGTCCAAGGTATCCGTCTAGAAAGCACTATAGAAACCCCTCTGGATTTGGAAGACTCATTGCTTTTTTTTTGTTTCTCTGACTGGCGGCGGCCAAAATGTCAGAAAAAAAATTAAAATAAAAAACAGATCGCATTGAAAGGTTTACTCTGCTAGATAGAGCAGAGTAAACCTTTCCGGGACAAAATGTTTCTCTCCTGGGCGGCCGTGAGCCGCTATCTAATAGCGGGAGACTTCCGGAGCGTCCGGGAAAGTTGGGATGTCTGGGAGCTGTTGGCATGTGCTAAAGGTGGAGGTCCCCCTCTGCAAACATTTCACCAGTTCACTGCTCTCTAGATCTATCAAAAGCCAGAGTTTATTTAAGTGTGTGCATCCACATACAATGCCAACCTATGCAGTCACACACAAACTAGAGAAGATAACATAACTTGCAATATATGTAAAAACAGAAAATTGCATTCGTGTACTGAAATCACATCTGTAGGATGTGTCAAATTCAAATGTACTGCACTTCACTGGTACCAGGCAAGTCTGAGAATCCTTGCAAGCCCTGTACAGTAGACATGTGCACCAGCAAAAAATTAGTTTAGTTTCGTGTTGATTTGGATTTTGCATTATTTCGTTTTTCGTATTCGGGTCCGAAATTAAATTTGTTTCGGAATTCGGATTCGGACGAAATTCGTTAGCGGTAATCCGGTTGAAATTTTGTTTTTGGACGGGTCGGCGGGGGTCCTGCACCGTGATTGATGCTGGATTACTTTGATGGAGCCATTTTTTTTATTAAAGGAATAGTCAAAACAAATTTCAATTAAAGGATTTTTTCAAAAGTCTGGGCTTTTTACTAACTATTTGATTTAACCCTTTAGTGAATGGGTAGGGGTACAAGTACCCCTTACTCATTCACAAGGGGGGGCGGCATCTGGGTGCCCCCTTATTTAAAGGGATACGCCAATGCAAATAAGCCCCCTTGCCCGCAGACCCCCACAACCACCGGGTCAGGGTTGTGTGGAAGAGGCCCTTGTCCCCATTGGCATGGGGGCACGTGGCTCAGTAAGTCAAAATTTCGACTGGACTACCGCTAACGAATTTCGGGAAATCGGGAATGCAGATTCATTTGCATTCATTTTAGCTGTCATTCGGAATTTGAATACATCTGAATTTCCGAAATTTCCTCCGAATTTCGTTTCGGAACGAAACGAATCGCACATGTCTACTGTACAGTATATATCTCCAAAGCCCATGATATACATGGAAAAAAAAGAAACTAAGTCCACTGCATAGTACAGATAAAACTACTTTAATAAAATATAATACAAAAAAGCGCACAAAATGGGCCTGGATCAGGGCATCTCGCCAAGAATATCTCCCAAAGGAATACCAGGTCACACAGGACTGCAGCTGAGACACTCTCAATGACAAACCAGGTGGAAAACTCTGCAGTGAACTGTGAAGGAGCCTGAGCGAAGTAAATTACAAAAAATGTGAACAAGTACCTCCACAAAACTGACATGCTTTGCAGCCATGCCCCTTCATCAGAGTGAGTGAGTCTGATGAAGGTGCACGGCCACAAAACATGTCAGTGAGTTTGGTGATGGGACAAGGCCCTGAAACATATCAGTGGAGTGGAGGTACTTGTTCACCAAGATGAAATTATGGTCCCCTTTCTTTGCACCAGTTTTGGATGTGTTTGTAATTTAACAAACAGAAATTAGCCCTCAATCTTTTGGATTATGCAGAGGAAACAGTAATACGGCATAAAAAGTAATAAATTATATAACCATAATGTGCAAAATTTCTCATACACTTTTATTACCATATATATGTGCTTTGAGATTTACTGAGATAGTGGATGTTTTTAATTCAATGGAATGCACCCCCCAAAAAATTGAAAAATATTTGGTAAAATGAATACCAACTGTAAGATATTAACAAAGATGCAACTAGATATCACTTATGTAAACATTATTGTACACCAGGGAGAAACATTTTTACATAAAGCTAAACTACACATTAAACACAGTTGAAATACTGTACATATGCTGTACTTTTACTGGTTCATTTGCCGAAAGATTTCATCTAATGAATGCATATCTGAAGTAAAGAGGTTCTAAACAAAAAATTAATGCTACCAAAAAGGCATAAAATGTTTATTTTCTGGTGTTTTAGTCACAGAGGTAGTTCTGGGCCCTACTCGGCTGCTGAGAATCAGAACATAAATCCCGTAGACCGATCATGACCTATACTATCTATTTATTTAAATCTATACTTCAGTTAGTTGGAATGTTAACACAGCTGGAATTCAATAATTGAACTATAAGTAATCACAGGTCATAAAAACCAGACAGTAAGTCAGAATGACAGTTACAAAACCAATACTTTATCATCCGTTATGGGTGACAGTGCATTTTTGGTCATTCAGCACAGCAGTCAAGTATCACCTGCATAGTAGTGGCCTCACCAAATTTCTGCTCACAATTAGATGATATTTCCAAATAATTTCCATAGCACTTCATGGTTAATCCTTGAATAGTGTTTACGGGTACACTTCTTGTCACCTGATTAAGTCCAGTCTCAATTACATCATTATTGAATACCATCATAACATTAGCGGCTGGTTGTCCTCCAAGCCAGGAACAAGTGAGTTGCACATACTGACTACTGGAATCTGCTAAACAAGCCATATGTCCTTCTGGAGGCCCTGTAGGATGAGAAGTATACAATAACTAAGTAGTATAAACCATTTTAATTCAAATCTACATACTACCCCAGCATGATATACTATATACCATTCCAAGTGAGTGTTTTCTGTTGGATTAATCAAGACAGTGGAAGATACAGCAATGCATTACATTTGCCCTCCTCTGTTCTAAGCCTGTGGATGTTGGGGGATGAGAGGGGCTGCAGTATCATCTACTCATTCTCTAACTTCTGCTTGCTAATATCCTGCTAATCCTTGTTAATGCTCCTCTGCTAAATGCAGGATTACCTCTTTGTTCCTAATTGATCATTACTTTTTGATTGACTTTGGAAACTTTGTGCTTGTTTTTAGGGATGTTCAGATACCAGTTCAGATACCAGTGCCGATTCTTGGCAATTTCACAATTTTGACAAATTGGGCGCTAGTTACCTTAAGTGCCTTTTTAAATGCTTTATTGAGAACAGCATAACTGGGAGAGCGGGTATAGGACTTCAGACATCCATATAAAAAAAATAGGTCCAGACTCACTAATCCCTTCAAACTTCCACAGTGCAGAATTATTAGTAGGGCATGCTGACACTGGGCAATAGAGCAACAGCTGAATAGGGATATGCATGAGATCTTTCCTTGGAGAGACACCAGACTTATTCTGGAGGTGAATATCAGCTCCTGGTACCTCCATCAGTCAAAAGGCTTCTCTGTCTTTTCCCCCCAGATAGTTTAAGAATCCTCCTTGGTCCACATGTGACCTCCTCTAAGCTTGAGGCCAAGCCTGGGGGCGGACTGCCCTCGAGCAAATAGAAATCCCTGAGTATTTAGGCATTTCCCTAGCATTCACCACTGGCCATTACACTCCTAGTGATTGGCTGGTAAAGCAGAGACATTCCTGATGTTCCCATATTGGCTGCCCCACTCTGTAGCAAGGTCACACCTCACTCACAGGAGTCAACCAACAGCAATCAACACTACAGCAGAACACCAGAAATTAAACAGATAATATCCAACTCCAAATCAGCCAGACTGATTACAGTACTAGCAAAGCTACATTTCTAGTAGCCACTCCACTGAAGGTGGTAGGAGCTATATACTAAAGTTAATTAATGATCATAGACAAGAGTAATGAACAAAATGTGTAAAAAAGAGGCTCTTCTACAATAAACTTTTGCATCTGTGTCAGGATCAGAGAGATTCACCCTGACTTCTGCACTGGATGATCCGAAAAACATGAGCTCAGTGAGGAAACCTGACCTTGTGAATTTAAGTTAAATCAAACCAGTTTTATATAATTGACCCCACACAATGAACCTTAAAGTAGCTCTGTCAACACAGAAGAGCATTTGTATTTATGGTTATGCTGGCTCATGCCTATAAACTCTGGCGCTTTGACTTGTTAGTTAGTTTTGGATTTCCAGTATAATGTCAAACTGGAATCCTCCCTCAAACTCTAAGGGCTTGTTCACACCAAGCGCGGAGCAGGTGCAGAGCAGAGCAGTTGCAGACCGGATCAAAACTGCGTCCAATGTATTCCAATGGTATTTTTAGCTCCAGTTCACATCGCAGCGTGCAGGTCCAGAGCAGGTCCAGAGAAGGTGAAAAAACTGCAGCAAGCCCTATTTTATCTGCTCTGGACCTGCTCTGGAACGCGTAAAAAATGTGTCAAAAACGCAACGCAGCTCTCAGCCTGGAATTCAGTCACAAAATCTCCTTTACTACCTAGGGACGCCCTGTCAGCCCACATAACGGTAATACCTAAGCCGGACAAGGACCCTACAGTGTGCCAGAGCTATCGCCCCATCTCCCTTTTAAACGTTGACACCAAACTCTTTGCTAAGGTCCTCGCCACTCGACTCATGCCTTACATTCCCTCTCTGATACACCCAGACCAGTCGGGCTTTATACCCGGCAGGGAGGCACGAGACAACACCATTCGGGCCCTCAATATTATACACTCGGCCAGGTCGACAGGGTCGACTGGACCTTCCTCCGCCTCACATTGGAGCACATTGAGCTGGGCCCGGGTATGCTTGCTTGGATACTTGCTCTGTACTCTGGCCCCACAGCCAGAGTGAGTGTTAATGGTGTTCTCTCTGCACCCTTCGACATAAGGAATGGTACCAGACAGGGATGCCCACTCCCCTCATCTTCACCCTGACACTCGAACCATTGCTAAGATATGTGCGAGCGCATCCGGACATCCGGGACATCCCCATGGGGCTTCAGCAGCATAAAGTTGCTGCTTATGCAGATGACCTACTGTTTTTTGTTTCCTCCCCTGCTACAACAATCCCCAACCTAATCGCAGCACTCCGCCAATACGGCGAATTGTCCAACTTCCATGTTAACTCCCAAAAATCGGAAGCCCTGAATTTAACGGTGCCCCCACAGATGTTAGTCCGTATACAAGAAAATTTTCCCTACCAATGGTCCCCCACCGCTCTTAAGTATCTAGGGGTGAGGCTTCCCCAGTATCTGACACACCTATACAAAATCAACTTCCCTCCCCTACTTCAGAAGGTTAGATCAGACTTGGACAGATGGGCACGACACACGTTTTCCTGGACAGGCCGGAGTAATGTTATTAAACAAAACATACTACCATGCTTCTTGTATCCCTTTCAGGCCCTCCCAATTTCTATCCCTCGGTCCTACTTCCGGTCACTGCAGGCCGCGATCACGAATTTCGTATGGGCAGGTAAGACTCCCAGACTTAGCCTGGCGATCCTCCGACGCCGCAAACGAGCTGGAGGCCTGGCCTTGCCTGACCTATACCTCTACTACATGGCAACCCACTTAACTCGGGTGGTGGATTGGTGTGATGGAGCTCTCCCAGGACAGCTGCGGAAACACCCGACGGTGGGCCCCACGTGGCGGATGGCGCGGCGAGCGTTTGGGAGGGGTGGACTATCCCCCTTGCCCTCCCCCATGTACCCGATTCTGGGGAACCCGGGGTTTGCCACGGGCCTGGAGGACGGCTTATTCCGCCGCATCGCGGCCATGGGACAATTTAGGGCAGTTCATTTCCTCCAAGGCTCCCAGTGGCAGCCCTTGCGAACCCTCATGCTAGACACGGACCTGGGTGAGCCTGGATATTGGCGTCAGCTCCAACTCTCCCACTTCCTTACCTCGCTCACGAATCCCGCCTCATATGCCCGCACCCCGCCGGACTTCGAACGCACCTGCCTAGACACGGGTCCCGTGACTAAGACTTTGTCTTTATGTTATAAACTACTTCTGGAAGCGGATATGGACTCGCCGCTTCACTATTTGGAGCATTGGGAGCAAGAACTGGGGACCCAGTTCTCGCAAGATGATCAGACCAAGATACTACGTTTCTCCCTGAAGTCATCAATCTGTAACAAATACCAGGAACTGGGCTACAAGGTTCTCACCCGTTGGTATAGAACTCCCCACAAACTTCACCAAATGTATGGTGCGGTGCCAGATGCTTGCTGGAGGTGCGCCTCCTCCCCTGCAGACATGCTCCATATATTCTGGTCCTGCCCGAAACTGACGCCCTTTTGGACTCGGCGTTCTTCTTCCTCCACCATAACCACTTCTCCTCGAAGGGGTACTCACGCTCAGTGCTGATACATCTGATTAATGCAGCACGGGCCTGTGTACAGCTACTGTGGAAACAGGAAGCCCCACCTTCACTCAAACTCTGGTTCACTAAAGTCAATGACATTCGAGCCATGGAGGACCTCACCAGCTCCATTAAAGGTACCTCCTCCAAATTCGCCACCACCTGGTTCTATTGGTCTGAATTCACCACAACAGCCGAATATTGTTCTATTATGGCCGCTTGAGTAAAGCCTGCAACCCCTCATCTCTCCCCCCCTGGCCCACCCCCCCTCAGCCTAGGCCTCTCCCTCCCTCATCACCTGTCCATTATTTGTACTCCCTCTCCATCCCCATGTATGTCTCTCCCCCCACCCCCGTTTACTCGGTCACGCACTGGAGCTAGCCCCTGGAGTGTTGGTAGTAACCAGCCTCTCAAGTTCTGATACTCCTGAGATGCCGTAATGACTGAATGTACTTACCACCTTGCTGTGACGGCTCTCCGATCTTTCCGACACTGGCACCTCAGGAGCGCAGTGCCTTCCCTTACCCAGTCTGATCATTTAGACCGAGATTGTCCCGTTCTGTGATATCTCCTTATGTTCCTGATATCCTCCTTTACCTCAACAATGTATCTGAATTGTATATGTTTTTGTTGTTTCCATATGTAATGGATTTATTAAAAAATGTTCAATAAAAGAATTTATAAAAAAAACAAAAACGCAACGCAATGCAATTCAATTGAAAAAACTAACCATAAAGAAAAAAAACCCTATGGTCATCTGTCATGACCTAATCTTCCTTGTTCACTTCCTGTCCGTGGAAAAAGGTGACCTTGTGATCTGGAGAGCAAAGGAACAATGGTGGACAAGTTTTGTGACCCAGAGAGATTCATTAGTATGGTTGAAGAGTGCCCTGAGCTGTATGACAGAAGGTCTGCATATAGAGTCCCAAACTGGCCCTTTGGATCTCTTTCA
Source organism: Nanorana parkeri (assembly GCF_000935625.1). Classification (NCBI taxonomy): domain Eukaryota; kingdom Metazoa; phylum Chordata; class Amphibia; order Anura; family Dicroglossidae; genus Nanorana; species Nanorana parkeri. The sequence goes on from NW_017307569.1 coordinate 456,484, forward strand.
CTCATCAGTGGGTGCACCCAAAAACGAAGTCTCCTTACAGCACTTTGGCGTAGCAGTATAATAACCATCACCAGGAGCATGCCTGCATCCCATGGATCCATGTTGCAACAATTTTACATGTGAGACAAGGTCAGAGGAAGCAGGAAATAATCAGAACAGCTAATGAAAGGTCAGAGGTAAAAGGAAATAACCTCATAACATTGTTAACTTCCTGAAAAAAAAAACCGATCAGGAACGCGTCAAAAACGTGTCTAAAGACTAGCGTGCGTGTGCAGAAACCTGAGCAGATCTGCTCTGCATTTGGTGTGAAAAAGGCCTAAGGCCTCGTTCACACCGAATGCAGAGCAGATTTGCATGAGCTTCTGCACACGCAGTGCAGTGGGTTGTGCCGTGTTTTTGTCGCGTTTTTGATGCGTTCCGGGCCGTTTTTGGTAAAAAAAAAATATTTTATTTTTTTCGTTTCAAATGGGCTTTCAGTGCGTTCCAGGCGTTTTTGATGCGTTTTGATGCGTTTGCAGGTAAAATAGGGCCTGCTGCAGTTTTTTTACTGAACTGAATGAGCTAAAAATACCTTTGGAATACATTGGACGCAGTTTTGATCCGGTCTGCAACTGCTCTGCTCTGGATCTGCTCCGCGCTTGGTGTGAACAAGCCCTAACAACCCCCACGCAGGACACCTATCCTTATTTTTTTTAAGCCAAGGTTGCAATATTAGATCTAGAATCCACTCCACACTGGGTAATGTGTAAAAGTGTTTATCTCATGCAATCCTCTCATTTGTTCTCTTCATACTCTTGAGAAAGAAAGAAAGGAAAAGTTTTACAATACTTCCGCGCCCCCTTTCATCATGACAATCTTAGTCAACCATAGCCTATACAACCAGACAGCTGCAAATTACAGTTATCAATGAACTGGGTGATTGTGCAGGAAAATAGCTGTGAACGGCTGATTCCAAAGCAGTAGTCTATTTGCAACCTTTGCCACAAGAAAGATAGGGCTGCTACCGGAGATTTGAATAGCATTGCAGTGACATTGGACTGTTACAAGCATTGGCACAGGAATATTTTGTACACATGTAAATAAGTGATAAGTAAAATGATAAGCGTTGCCTTGTGGCCTGTGGTCAATCTATGAGTCATGCCTTAAAGCCTGTCAGCTCCTGTGTGCTTTTCAGAAATGGACCTAGCAGTGGATATTTATTGAGTTTTTTCTCATGGTCACTTCTGTTTACACTTGCTATATGTTAATGTAATAAAATATATCATAAAATGATGTAGTCACCCAATCCTCAGTCCCACCTGGCTGCTAGACTAGACCCTGCAGCCTCTCTCTCCCTCTGCTCTTATGGTTTAACCCCTTCGTGACGGGAGACGTACACTCTACGTCCAGCCAAAGAGTCATCATGTCTAATACATAGTGTATTAGAGAGGAGGATGCAGAGACATTACACTGGGGGAGAAGAGGGGGAGAGAAGCTGCAGAGGCTGCTCTAGCAGCCAGGCGGGACCGAGTACATATTTTTTATTTTAGATCCTAGACCAAAAAGAGCACTTAAAGTAACACTAAACTCAGGAGTTAAATCTTAAAAATACATTCAAGTACCTTAACTACTTACAAAAACATAGCTTATTTGTGTATCACTCAGCTGTAGGTTCCCAAATCATCTCTGAATTGGCGCTGACACTGTCCTTCCTTCTGGAGGGGGGCTACTTTTGTTCCCCATGGTCCCTGTGTGTGTTGTAGTCACTGCTCCAAGCTCACTCCCATGATGGACTAATCTCATGTTTAGTTTACTAATTTGTATTGAGATTGTAGTTCATCATGGGAGTGAGCTTGGAGCGGTGACTACTTTACAACACACACAGGGAACATGGGGAACAAAAGTAGTCCCCCTCCAGAAGGAAGGACAGTGTCAGCACCAATTCAGAGATGATTTGAGTGTTCTACACCTGTATATACTGGGTATTACATTTTTACTGTTGAATTTAGAAATCCTGAAATCATGAGTGCAGAAACCCCCTAAATTTGAAGTTATTCATCCATCCATCACCATCTGCTGCTTATGCTGTAATACATATTTTAGCGAGTCTCTCACTTGATACACTCAGCTGCAGGGTGTTGCTGGTACTGGTGCTGATAGGGTTTTGGATGGTGCAGGTGTAACTTCCGCTGTCACTCCCTGTGATTGACTGGAAGTAGAGGTTGGAATCCCTGCAGGTCACATGGGGTTCGGAACAAATGTTCTTCCCATCATGGTAAAAGGTATAAGTAGTTACAGTCTGACTTCCAGCATTACAATGGAGAGACACATAAGTGCCACTGATGAGAGGATGAGCACTGACATTACTACGGAGGACAGGAGTGTTCAGAACAGCTGGAAACAGAAAAAAAAAAAAAGAAAATTATATGTAGCAGAGTCTACAAGGAGTCTACAGAGTCTAGAATGAGAAACATAGTAGGGAGCGCTTTTAATAGAACAAGCATAGGCTTCATACCCACTAAAAGAGGAACTGTACCCAGATCTTCAAAATAACAACAAACACCCCTTTATAAATGTTTTGTGACAATCTACAAACACATACTTCTAGATAATTGCCGTTTTTTTGTTCTTTGCATACCTTATATTTATTTTCTTCCTCATTCTTCTCACAGTGGGCATTTTAACTAATGGCAGGTTACTAGATCTCCCTTTACTTCCTGGCACTCTGGCACATATCACTAGAACATGTGAACATTTCATGGGAGTGTTGTGGAAATTTTATTATACGGAATTATGTGGACATTTTTATTCTAGGATGTGTGTGTTTTATGGGTTGTCATCTGTCTCCCTGTGTCGGATTTAACTGAGGAACGCTCTAGCAGAGCGTACTTGGGTTGAATCGGGACCAGCGGTAAGACCGTCAGTGTGAAAACCTTCTCATGGGCTTGGAGACGTGCTCGTGGTGTGTGGAGGCGTTTGCCGGTTTGTGAGTACTAAGTGCAATGCGCTGGGCTCCTTGCCTTCAAACTTCTGTACACATTAGCGAAGCGAAGTCCGTATAACGAGATGCGTATTATACCTCTATTGCGGACTGCGCTATCCCTTTTGGATACATATCTGCTTTTATAAGAAGACATCGATATATGCCTTGTCCGTATACTGGTACCGTATATAGATAACCGCATCAGCAATGTCTCTTCAGATAGTCTCAGACCTATCCGAACAAGTAGAATGATCTTATTAGATACTGGTCACTCTGAGCAGTATTGAGTAGGGTCCATGCTGACGATGATGGGGGATGGGCAACCACATGGCCGGTCGGGAACAATGGACATGACTCATCCTACCTTGTTACAGGATGAGGTGTGTGCATTTCCCTGCCCAGCCATCTTGGTGTAGTCCCCTTTTTCCTTTTGATATGTACCTGTATTTCTGGGCTGACTGGCTAATGTTGTAAAGCCGTCTCCCACTGGGTGTCGTCCTTTTGCCTTAATAAAATGAAGGAGTTCGGGTCAGCTCGGGCCCCCTTTTTCTACGGACTCCAGCTTGAAGCAGCATCGTGTCTGACTCTCTCTGGTGCTAAAGAAGTACTTCATCCCTTATACAGAAAGAACTGAATGCAGTGTGCTTTTAGCAGCAACTGGATTGTTTGTGCTGGGCGCATTTTAATACCGAACGTGTACCATTTAGTGCACCGGAGATTCCTGCACAAAGTCCAACCAAAAATATCCACAATAGGAGGAAAATGCCTTTCTCTGAGAACTCATGAGATTACAGATGAGATTTCCCAGCAATGCTATGCTGATGTAGCCTTTCCAGAATGCAATGATTGGGAACAATTACATACTTTGTGCCAAAGTGGAAAAAAATACAATTGCAAGTAAAATAAAAATATGTTTGCTTTGCATGCTGATATGAAATCATCTTACATTCAAAAGCTGAGGTGTAAGCTGAAGTGATTTTTAGTCAAAGGGGGTAAAGGTCTACTTTAAGAACCCACATATGAAACAAATACAAGAATGCATTGATAATTCCTGTATAAGACTAGATGTTAAAACCAGATATATTGAAATATGTATGTGTGAACCTTAAATGATGATTGATTTTCTATATTTTAATCTATCCAAGTTTAGAGATCCAGTTTTGACTGGTGCTGCTGATTTTTAGTTTACAATTGGTAATCAATCAGTAAGCCTGACAGGCAGACCTAAGTATAGTTAAAACAGTTGTTGGGAATGCTCAAAGAAGACTATGATGCCCAAAATGGGATAGAAGGAGAACACATGACTCAGCTACTATGAGTATGGCACTCCCTTATGCTAATCAGAAAGACTTTTAAGGTAAACATCACATTATTTTAAAATAAAAGCATGGATAAAAGGATGAGGGATGATCCTTCAAGACACACACACTCACACTCATTCACACTACAGATCCACACACACACACACACACACGCACAGCATCACAAAGACACGCCCACACCCCCACAATCACATTGAATAGACAGACACCTGTTAGGACTATTTTTACTTACTAACTAAAGACACGTTTCTTAAGCATCTTATAGATTTCTGCTGTAAGATATACTATATTTTGTAATCATCAAGCATCTTATAGACTCATTCTGTAAGATATACCATATCCTGTAATATTTTGTAACTTTAAATTAAACACATTCTGAACTTTATGCAACAACGGAAACAATCATCTATTATTGAACTTTTCCACCCTAGGCTTCAAAGGAATATGACATAAAAAATCATATTTCGTGTCATTTTTCTTACACTAGAGGCACACTGTGCTTTCAGGTCTATGATCCTGTCAAACATTATTTGCATATCTGATGGAATGAGATCTTTTTTTTTTTTTTTTTTGGTTAATGAGTGGATAATAA
>NW_017307569.1:461369-467324 GCF_000935625.1 Nanorana parkeri
TTTTAGATAATGCAGTGATCATGAAATTGTTGGTTATGTGTTTAGATGAAGCACTGAGATCTTGAGGAATGCTGAATTAAGTTTTACTTGCTTAGAAGAACATTACATGTGTGTGGTGTATACAGCATTGTGAAGGAAACAGATACAAATTTACTTCCTGTGCATCATGGTTAAGCATGCACGTATAGACTAACATTGCACTAAAGTGCCATAGTGTCTACAGCTCAAAAGACAAATTACATATCAGTACATGCTGTTGTGTCTTGGCACAAAGCATTCTAGCAGTTAAACTGTGACCTGGAAGAGTTTGTTGTGTGACTGGAAGCAGAGGGGAGAGGATGGTCCCTGAGGTGATGCCACATTAAATTACACTACCCTAAGAAATAACACTGCAGGTCCCTGTCTGGGTACATGGCATACAGTATATATGGAATTAATGTATCTAGACATTTATGGACATACTGGCAATCTGTGTATGCATATAAAGAGCTCTTCTCCGCATACAAGCTAAGTAAATAAGCTAGCATGCTTTGTGTCACGCCCACATCCTGCTCTCTGTGGCAACATGCACAGTGCCTGTAACCAAGGAAACCATAACAACTTCCACAAACCCACAAGATAACACAGTAAAACATTACAAAGTATATGACATTTTGCAGGGTAGTTTTCCTTTTGTTGCCCGAGTGGATCTTCTAATTTCAGGTTTTTCAGCAGAATTTAACATGAAACTTGGCTTATCCATTGTGAGTTCCAACTCTTTAACCTTTTGTTCTGACTCCTGTGTGGCTTCACTTTGCTCAGCTTTCTTTGCTTGTTCACTGGGTGAATTCACTTCACAACTCCACAGGATCATTTTTCTGGTGATGGGTTCTCATCAAAATAAACGTTGCGACTTATTGTCACTTTGTCAGTCTTTTGGTGGAGGATCGCTTCTCGTTGGGAATATAGACATAAGCTTTACTTCCAAACACTCTGATGTGCTCTAGGCTGGGCTTCGATCCATGCCACATTTCAAATGGAGTGCTTTCAATGGCTTTTGATGGTAGTCTGTTCATAGGTATGTTGCAGTCATAATTGCTTCTGTTGTGTATGAGCTCCAGGGTGTGGGTGGTCCTTTTTGGGTGGCCTGTGGAAGTGGGGTACGTGCAGCCTTCCACACAGCATTTGCATGTCATGAGCATTTGTCAGGGCAATACAATTATATCTTCTGATAAGCCTCTCTTCATAATGTCTTTTATGGCTTCTGGGTTTCGGTGCCCTAGTTGTCTGTGCCATGGGTGGATACATTTGTTGTGTGAATTATGAGTGGCTATCTTGACTTGTTCATCTGCGGTAATGAGTCTGTACAGATGTTCATCCAACTTTCCTTTTGCGAGGATTTGCGTATTATTTTGGATTGTACATTAATCCCCTCGGAATTGAACTGTGAGACCGTTATTAGCAAGGGTTTTCACTGATAGAAGACTTCCTTCTAGGTCTGGGACATACAGCACATTTTTTACAAGGGTGCTCTTCTTGTCCTCTGACGGTGTTATTGAGTCCAAGAATCCTTGACCGTTACCTTCTGCAGTAATACTTTTCCCGATTGCTAGGAAGACTTTTTGTCCTTTGCACTGAAATCAATTTCTGTGAAGAAGGTCTTATCACTAGTCATGTGGCTTGTTTCACCTCAGTCAATATACCATCTGCGTGGTATACCATTCTGAGTCACTTCAAAGGTAGGGATCCATGGTGTGCCTGCAGTTTCAATTGTAGCTGCCTTAGCTTTTTCTCTTGTAGGTGCCTCTCGCTTTTGCTACTCAGCTTTCCAGATCGAACAGTCTTTTTCAGGTGGCCAGTCTTTTTACAGTGAAAACACGCTCTGCTTTGTTTGTTTTGCTTTGCGCTCTCATGCACCTTATGGGCTTTCTTGTTTTCTTAATTGTGTATAATTTCTCTCCTTCTGTCATATTCATTAATTCATTTTCCTTTGGTGTATTCTTGTGTTAGTTCCTGCTCAGGTCTGGTTTCTATAGTGTTGTTAGGTGTACTGTATGACTCTGGAAGGCTGGAAGCCACTACCCAGATAGCAAGCAATTGAGCTGCAAGTTTGAAAATGACTTGCTAAACTATTGCGACTTGTCAAGCTTCACAATTTTGTTGCACTATTACAGCAAGTCTGCATTGCAAGTCTCCAGATCAATGTGCTTTGCAAAAGTGCTGTACACTTGCAGAGCTCTTGCTAAGACCTGCAGGACTCTTGCTGTAGACTTGCCAAGCAAATTTGCTACAAATTCAAAAAGTGTCAACTAGAACTTGTGCTGCGAGTGTTCTGCAAGTCTACAATCTTATCCTTGCTATCTGGGTATGTGGTTATCTTCTATTTCCTCTCCATTTGCACGTAGTTGTTCTATGATTTGCAGCATGACGTGCACATGATCACGCATTTCCTCGCCTTTTTCTAGCCTCATTTTATATAGTTTGTGTAACAGATATAGTTTACTGTTTAGGTTTGAACGCTCATGCAGTTTTTGTAATGCAGTCTACATACCTTTTAGCTGTATTTTCTTTTCTTTTGTGAATGAGCTGGTCATCTTTCACTAGCAGACTTATAATTGCTTTTGCTTGCCTGTTCTTGTCCCATTCCCCCGTGAGTCCATTAGTGGGTCTGTCTGTACACAGTACTTGCCACAAGTCATCTTTACCCTAGCAGCATTTAAAACTTAAACCTCTATAGCTGGTAATTGCTATTATTGAGCTTTGCAATTGCAAACATCATATCTAAACTATGTGCCATCTTTCAGTATCTTGGATGTGGCTCTTGCTGACATGCTGTGTTTAGTTTATGTTGGCACTACATAACTTGGTTATGGGATATGGGCCCAGGCACTATGGGCCCAGGCACTGTTTAGAAACTATATGAAACCAATAGAAACCAACATCTAATGTTCTTCTAAGCAAGTAAAACTTAATTCAGCATTCCTCAAGATCTCAGTGCTTCATCTAAATGCATAACCAACAGGTTACCTCTTGGTTATGCATTTAGAAGCACTGAGATCTTGAGGAATGCTGAATTAAGCGTTTCTTGCTTAGAAGAACCTTAGATGTACAGTATGTATACAGCATTATGAAGGAAACCAAGAAAAAAAATATCTTCCTGTGTATCATTAGATAAGCATGCACATACAGACTAACATTGCACTATGGTACCATCTAAAGCTCAAAATACAAATTACATATCAGAATATGCTGTTGTGCTTCCAACAGAATTCAGTCAGGATTTTAAGATGCTTAGATTTAAAATGTAGACAAAAAACCAAAGCATAAATATCCCATTTGTGATCTTGTCCACAAATCAACAACCAATGTGTTTCAGGGCTTTATATGGCAGGCCCCCTTACTTAGGGCAGAACATTTACCAAAAAGAGATTTTATTAATGTTAAGCATAGTATAAACCATTTGGAAATATAGAGTTTTTATCTTATTAAAACATATGATTTTCATAAAAAAGCATGTATATCTTCTAAAAATAATTGTATCGTACATAAACAATTAATTATTTTTGTAGTACAAAATGGCTAATAGTATTTTGTACATGGATATGCCTTATACTAATGACTTACACCAATGAGCCATAACATTATTGTCACAGAATCCATCGTGACCTGGGCTCCTGGAGGGGGGCAGCCTCCTTCCCAGTGACTATGGGCCCAGGACAAGGGAGACCTCTTGGGGTTACAAGGAACATTTTTCCCAAGAGAATTATATCACGTTGCCTGGATACTCTGCTAATTAGGGATTTATTACCAAAGAGAACTTTGTTTTCGGTGTGTTTTGCCTGTTTCCTACTTTATCCGGAGAGAGCTTGTCACATTTGACTCCTTTGCCCATTCGGACTTCTACCTTGCCAGGATATGCCATCTCTGCTTAACCGGGTCACCAGCCTGACTCTTATGAAACGGTGTGGCGGCAGGGAGCAGCAGGGATCAAGCCAAAAGAACTATCATTATGTTATATGGGTGTCTCTGCTCAAGGTGTTTCTGTGTTTCTACGCACCAGGCCGTCTGGAGTGGGCATTGTTTAGGAAAATGTCCTCAGGGACTATCATTTCGTTGTATGGGTTTCTCTGCTTAATGTATTTTAATGTAGGCACCAGACTGTCTGGGGGTGGGCATAGTTTAGGATAACGTAATCAAGCTCTGATTTTGTATATTGAGGTATAAATTCTGTGCATTTTGTTCAATAACCCAGTTACTGTTTTTACTCCAAAATTGCTGTTGTCTGATTCCTGGGGTAAACATTCGCTATATTCAATATCTTTGGATTCCATAGTGGAGGAAGCTGGATTAAGATAGAGGTACCCAGACAGGGTACAAGGCAGTCCATCAAAATTATGACCACCCTTCTTATATTGAATAGGTTTGCTGCCAAAACAGCCCTGACCCATCAAGATATGGACTCCACTAGACCTCTTAAGGTATGCTGTGGTATCTGGTACCAATCTGTCAATAGCCGACTCTTTAAGTCCTGAAGGTTGTGAGGTGGGGCCTCCATGGATCGCACTTGTTTTTCCAGTACATCCCACAGGTGCTCAATTGGATTAAGATCTGGAGAATTTGGAGGCCAAGTCAACACCTCAAAATTCTTATTGTGTTCCTCAAACCATTCTTGAACCATTTTTGCAGTTTGGCAGGGAGCATTATCTTGCTGAAAGAGGCCACTGCCATCAGGGATTCCCGCTACCGTGAAGGGGCATACTTTGTGATCAACAATGTTTAGGTCGGTGGTCGGTCGGTGGCAGGAACCAATTTTTCTAAACACAACATTGCCCAAACCATTACATTGCCTCAACTGGCTTGCTTTCTTACCATAGTGCATCCTGGTCCCCTCTCTTCCCCAGGAAAGCGACACACACCTACCCGGCCATCCACATGATATAAAAGAAAACGTGATTCATCAGACTTGGCCACCTTCTTACATTGCTCCAGGGTCCAGTTGTGATGCTCAGGGGCCCATTGTAGGCACTTTTTGCAGTTGACAGGGGTCAGCATGGGCACCCTGACCAGTCTGTGGCTACACAGCCCCACATGCAACAAACTGCAATGCACCGTGTATTCAAACACTTTTCTGTCGGAACCACTGTTAACTTTTCCAGCAATTTGAGCTACAGTAGCTCTTCTATTGGATTGGACTACATGAGCCAGCCTTCCCTCTCCACATGCATCATTGAGCCTTGACCGTCCACGATCCTGTCGCTGGTTTACCAGATTTCCTTCGTTGGACCACTTTTGGTAGGTCCTGACCACTGCAGACAGGGAACATCCCACAAGAGCTGCAGTTTTGGATTTGCTCTGACCCATTCGTCTAGCCATCACAATTTGGCCCTTGTCAAAGTCACTCAAATCCTTACACTTCCCTATTTTTTCAGCTTCCAACACATCAACTTCAGGGACAAAATGTTTACTCGCTGCCTAATATATCCCACCCACTCCCAGCTGCCATTGTAATGAGATCAATGTTATTCATTTCACCTCATGGTGGTCTTAATGTTATAGATGTGTGTGTATAATAAATATATAAAATATTTAAATTAATATATACAGTACTATATAACAGTACTGTGCAACATTTTTAGGCAGGTGTGAAAATGCTGTTAAGTATGAATGTTTTCAGAAATAACACTGTTAATAGTTTATTTTTATCAATAAAATGGAAAGTAAATGAACAGAAAAGAAATCTAAATCAAATCAATATTCGGCGCGATCACCCTTTCCCTTCAAAACAGCATCAATTCTTCTAGGTACACTTGCACACAGTTTTTAAAGGAACTCGGCAGGTAGGTTGTTCCAAACATCTTGGAGAACTAACCACAGATTTTCTGTGGATGTCGGCTGCCTCAAATCCTTCTGTCTCTTCATGTAATCTCAGACAGACTCAATAATTTTGAGATCAGGGCTCTGTGGAGGCCAAACCAT